>NW_021940526.1:2644026-2687707 GCF_001715985.3 Manacus vitellinus | reverse complement strand
ACCCGGCTCCCTCCCACCCCAGCGAGACCCCCTTGCTGCGTCACGGGACCCGCCTCAACCCGCACACGGGCCTTAATACACTGCTGTGACAAGGAGCCTGGCGTGACCTTCTGTGTGCGGGAGGTGTGGGCACAGCTGGGACTGCCCGCGGGATGGGGGTGTGGGCAAGAACTGGGGCTGCCCGAACAGACAGGCAGGACCCTGTGGCTCCCCAGTGCTTGTGCCCACCAGGCCTGTGCCTGCTCCTGCTCCCTGAGGCCTCTCTGGGCTGGGCAGTCGTGATTGTGGCATGATTTGTGTGTGATGGACACATGTCAGTTGTGTGATCAGTGTGTGCCAAGTGCACGATATATCAGCTGCAGAAAAGCTCTTGTGTTTCTGGCAGAGTTCTGGTGTGGGGATTAGCTGGGAGAGCTCTCTGCTCTTAGAGCCAGTTCCTCAGCTCTCCTCGCTGCAAGTACCATGGAGTTCTCCACACTTAGGAACTCCTGCTGCATTAAGGTACAGACCAGTTTCTGCTGGCTATGTTCACCAGGGCAGCTGTGAGCAGGTGGAAGAGAACTGGAATGCACAGGGAACAGGCTAACCTGGGCAGCAGCAGGGGCTGTCTCCTGCTTGGAAAACATTTTTGCATGACTAGTCAACTCGTTCAGGTGCTCATTCAGTAGCCCAGAGGCAGAATTGGAGCAAACAGAGGGGCTTGTCTGGAGTCAAGAAGCATCTTTCAAGGCTGTCCTCAAGGGTGGCAGTGAGGATGTGTTGATAGACTCTCCCTTGTGCATCAGAAGTGGAGTAGGAGTCTGTTGCATGAAGCAACAATAGCAGCAAAGGAAGATTTTAGGGATGTGAAAGCAGATATCACAAGGAGAGTCGAGGGATAAAGCTGCAGAACTTAAAAAAGATGCCAGCAGAAGGAAGGATGTTGAACAGAAGCTGGAAGCAAGCTGTGAGAGAAGGAAAGAGACTGTGCTAATGGACTGGTTATGGAAAAGCTGAGTGATCATGTGGTGGATGGTTTTAAAGGGTACCAAGGGATAGTCGGAGAGAGAGAGACCTTGGTAACAGAGAGCAAAGCTCCACTCTCCCGAGTGAGAGATCCTTCTGGGAAGCTGAATCAGTTGTGTGTCAGAAAATGTACCGAGAACAAGGAAATTTGCAGGTAGGAGTTCAAACAGATTATGACTCTGACTCAATCTCTTGAGATGGGTAGCACAAGTGAAAAATAAATCAAAGGAAGAAACCAAAGCAGAAAGGTTAAGCAGACAAATGGCAGCAACGCTGAAAGGGAAAGATGAACTTGGCACATGTACACAACCTAAGGCTGGAGGAGTTGTATGCTACTTTTGGTTCACCATCAGGCTGTAATCTAACCTTAGTCACCCTTTGTGATTTGCCTTTGAAGTTCAAGACATTTGTGAAGCCTTCAAGTATTGTTTCAAACTAACACAAGTACCTCAGGCTGGCTGCTCTTACCACTCCAGAGTGCTTCACGTACCTCTCCACTGCAGAGCCCAGGCAATTCCACTGCTCATCCCCCATTCCCTGCATGTGCTGTTCTAAGTTCCCTGGCAAAACACGTGAAATTAGTCAGGGCTGGGAACTGCCGTTGTAGAT
Source organism: Manacus vitellinus (assembly GCF_001715985.3). Lineage (NCBI taxonomy): Eukaryota > Metazoa > Chordata > Aves > Passeriformes > Pipridae > Manacus > Manacus vitellinus. The sequence continues at coordinate 2,686,093 of NW_021940526.1, read as the reverse complement.
ACTATTGGCACACATTTATCAGCTCAAAACTCAGTTCTTTAGCTCTGGAGTGTGGTCCAAAGGCCCCTTGTTATGTGGGAATTCCCAGTGCTGATTAGGAGACTCTTAAAGTCATCAGATACCACAGGGCAGGGTTGTATCTGGGCACCAAGAGACATTTGATGGACAAGATGTCAATGAATGATCAACTGCTTCAGGCCTGTCTTGTACTGGTTTTTGTTTTTTTTAAAGACCCCCCCACACTGTGCTCCTGTTGGAGCTCCTGCTGGATTCATACACATGTAATTCCCCACTTCATTCACGTCCCTCACCCCAGCAGCCCTCACACATCTACCCAAAGTGGAAACATGCCCAATGAGTCCCTTTGTGCAGTTCCCCTGTTCCCAAGAGTTCTCTAAACCACTCTGGAGTTTCCCCAGCTTGCCTCTGCTGTCACTGTTCAAGGAGGAAGAAGACATGACCAGAGTTATGTCATGCTAAGCAAACAGTACATCAAATCATCACTTTGATATGACAACAGCTTAGATAAAGGGCACAAAATAACACATATGACAAAAATTCCTCTCACCTCTGTACTCAGATTATCTTACAGGCTTCCTACACCCACTGCATGTATTTTTTCCCCATTTACCATGTATTTCATTAAATACATATTTATGACTGAAATGTACGAATGTGCTTTTTCTTCCCTATTTTAAACACATTTACCATTCAATTTTTTTTTCTCGAAGGCAAATTGCAACACAAATATTGTTCTGGTGTCAGCAATCTGTACTCATATGCTAATGCAAAACAGACAAAAATTCCACAAAGTGGAATTCTTGGGCTGCTGTAAGTGCAGTGGAGGTAATTAATACAGTTACAGTTGTATTAATGTAACCTTTGAATGGCTCCTGAATAGCCCAGCTTATCAATTGTTTGAGGCTGAACCCCAGGAAATTTAATTTAGCTTTACTACTGCCACAAATCCCTTGCCATGGCTCCAAGGAACGTCTCATTTGTAATAACAAATCAGGGAAGATTTTTAGATGGAGGAATTATATTGGCTTTAAAGGGCTGGAGGATCTCCTCATGCCCAAGTAAAGGCTTCACTTCCTACCCCCCCAAATGAACTTGACTGGGACAAGGATAAATCATTGGTGTTATAAACCTTGGAGACCTCATGGAAGAAACAAAACAAAACAAAAACAACAAACAAAAAAAAAGTGAAATAACAGAGTGTTTGCTGAGTATAATCTCACAGAAGGGATAAGGTGAGTAAATCTCCTACTACCAGCAGTGCCTGTACAGCCCAACAGCTCTTCTCCTGTAGCACAGGGCTCGCAGTTCAGCTCCTACCTGGTGACTAAGGACAACAAAAGAAGCCTGGCATGTCACAGGGAACTGCTGTTGAGCTCTACAACCATTACAGAGGGACCAACAGGAACATGAGCCAGAAGTAGCTTCAAATTGCCTATTAATTCTGGATGCCTGTCAGCAGTTATTATCTGATGGGCCAGAGTGACCTGGCATCCACTGCGGAGGAAAAGAAGAAATCAAATATAACCATTACTTAAAAGAAGTAGCTCAAGAATCATTTCATCATGACTTTCATCCCCTTGTGCCTTTTAGCCCCCCTTCACAGTCCTGGTTCCTCCTGGTAGCACTCTCCTCTCACCTTGCTAGAGCTGCTTGTCCCTGTTCTTCCCACACCATTTTCTCCTGCCCCAGCTGAGGGGGCCACACTGGTGAAGGTGCAGGACCCAGTTGAACTGGCTGGGAATTGCCAAGAGCTGGGGGCATCCCTTCCCAGCCTGCTCATTCAGTGGTTTCTTGTCATCACCCTGTGACTGTTAAAGCTTTCCTGGGCGAAGAGACTTTAATTTATCAGTAAACAAGGAATATCCACCTTCTGACAGTCAAGTCTCTGTGTAGTGACAGGCACCCTCCGTGTTTGAAATGCTGATTTGCATCTTTTTATAAGTGAATTTGCTGAGGCCAGGCTCCTCACCTCATGCAGTGTGCTTGCAGTGTGGGAGGGAGCTTTTCCTGAATATAAAAAATATTCAGTGAAAATGAATTTCAGAGATGCATGTTGCTTTGCTTACAGAAACCAGTTCTAAAGCGAGCCTTGAGCAGCCACAGCAAGATCTGCTGGGGGAACAGTAAAAAAAAAAAGTTGAAATATGGTCCTTTTAAATAAAATTTTGATGGGTTTTGTGATCAAAACTTTAAAACTGACCATTTTCCTTCAAGCTCCTGATAAGATTGTAAATAATAATATATATATAAAAAGAAAACAAGAAACTCCATCCTTAATATCTCTGTTCTAACAGACTTTTAAGAATTATCATTTCACTAAAATTAAAACAGCAAATCTGTGGGCTTTTGGCAGTTCTGTTTACTTGACTCTATTTGCATGCTCATGCAGTCAGGGAAGACAAACAATTGCTCACAACATGTCTGACCCATCACTATGCAGCACCTCTGTGTCAGGGCTGAATATTAACTACTGCCTGTTTACAGGGAGTGTTTGCAGCGGTCTCAGGGGCTTGGGAGTGGTTGGATCACTCCAAGGGATGACCAAGCCCTCAGCTGAAGGGTGGGTTTGTGTGTGATGCCACAGTGATGAGCTCTTTTTGGTTTGGTTGTGGTGCTCACTGGGGAGCCTTGGTGTGCCATTACACATGTGCTGGAAGAGGGGCAAAGCAAGATCTCTCCTGGACTCTTAGATTTAAAAACCTGCCTGAATCTTCAAAAGAGTTTTCTGAGATGTCAGTAAGCACCATTCAACCCCATGTGCCTCCCAGTCTATCAGAGCAGGTCATTTAGCTCACACTCTGTACCTTGGGGCCTGGCTTGGTGCCACATACCAAATGTGCCTCAGAGACTCTCCACAGCCCTGTCTTCAGTTTATCTTCAACCACTGACATTTTCAGTCTGAAACTCAGCTACAGCAAGAAACTGTGGTAAAGATGGTGCTGAGCTCACTCTTTGTAGGGAGGTCCAGATCTAAGGTCCCCTTATGAATTTTGTGTTGAACAGGCACTAGAAAAAAAAAAATTTGGACCATTCCAACAAGCTTTAGCACCACATCTAATCACCTGCCTTTCATTCATGCTTCCACAGGCTGCCTGGTCCCTCCCCACACATTCTTGTCTCATCAGGAGCACTGCAAAGGCCTCCTAAAAGCTTGGGGAAAGGAGGAGGAAGGATGGCACCCTGATAAACACCATCATGGCAAAGAGAGGCAAAACCACCCTTCTCCTTCTTTTTGTAGTAAAAAAAGCCATGTAATTCAAAAAGGCCTTTGCTACAGCAGCTGAGACATCAGTACTATTTCACTGGGTTTTCTGCCCAGGGTCCTGACAACAGTCAGAAATTTGCCTGGAAGCAATAAACTAAGCAAAAACAAACAAACAAAAAAAATAGTACAAGTGAAAGGCACAATTGAAAGTCACATCCGAACAGGCAAGACACAGTGCCAAAGCAGTCAGCAGCCTGGGGGATATTTTAGGCTGCTTAATCCTTCAAATATATGCCAAATATCTACCTGCAGGTCCTCAGCAGGCAGCTTTGTTTCAGTGAGAGATTCACTTCAAAGAAAAGCAAATGTTGGTGCCTTCCTTCTGCTGGAGCTTCTAATAATAACAAGTTAGAATTATTTCAGTTAATAGTAATAATTACAATACAAATGATTGGGTCTCTAATAATCCTGTTTTGGGGAACCATGAAGCAGGAAGTATCTTTCCCCATCCATAAAGCTGAATTACTTGAGGAAAGCCCCCGTGTTTGTGGCAGCAGGCAACCAGTGGAGTGGGACTGGACAAATCTCTACTCAGCCCCTTCACTTTGCTGTCTGGTAAAATTGGGCTGGAACCTGGAGTGTGAGTGGGCTCACACCATCACTTCACTGGTTTATGACCCACAGCCTTTAATTGTGGAGGGGAAGGCATGAAGAGAACAAGGGGGGCAGAGGAAAAGCTGCCGGTGATGTCGGAGGCGGGAAGACACGTCTGCTGGCGAAGGGAGGCAAAGGTCTGCTCCTGGGGGCTGGGGGCACGGCGGTGGGGATGGCAGGAGGAGGGGAAGGGGCGGTTTGCCGACGCGCCGTGAATAAAAGTCGCTGTCAGGGGAAAGATCGCTCCATGAGGCTTTTGCCTGGGCTGAGCAAGAGGGACCAAGCATTTTGCATGCTCTATTTTCCTCGCAGCCCAGAGCAGGACTTGGGGCACAGATGTCAATCTGAACTGCTTTTCGCTTTCCTTGCGAATGTTTATCCGCTACGTTTTCCTTCTGCCAGCCAGCTGACAGGTCCTGGTGCAAGGCACAGGCCAGAAGGACAGAAATCTGTTTGCATTCCTCCCAGAGCAGCAGCGATGCAGAGCCGAGCTCTTGGCACTTCTCAGCCAGTGAGGGACCAGGGGGACGCACACCCACCTCTGCCCCCACCTACCACCCGCAGGTCGCTCACTCCAACACAGAGGAGGAATATTTTCCTCCCCACTTCTGGCCACTGCTGCAGGATTTTCGCAGCAATGTTTTCTTCCAATCTCTGCTGCCCTCTGGTGATGCAAAAGCCTTGCGATGAGCCAAAGCCTCATTTTTTTTGCTGCAAAATCTCGCCCTCGTCCTCATTAAAACACCAGCGTAGTCACAGCCTGTGGTTTCCTCCTTTGCCCCCAACACAAACTCCGAAGCCATAAGGCCACTCTGGGAAAGATTCCTTGTCCAGCACCGCAATGATTTAGGAGTTAATGCATCCTTATTACCTCACATCAGGTAAATACTTGTTTAATCAATCTACAGACTTTAATATTAATTTAAAAAACAAAACCAAAAAGAAACAAACAAAAAAACCCCAAACTGGTAAGATGAGGGTTAAAGGCTCTGTCTTGAAACTGGGTTCCTCCACTTAGGATTTTCCACTTGAATTTCTCTCTGCACCAAGAGTCTTTCTGGGAAACTTAGCCCTGACCCATCCACTGATGATCACAACCCCAGATTTAGATCAGGCATCTACTGTCCATCAAATTCCCATCTATTTCCTATCTATTTCCCAGTAACCCAGGGAAGAGGCTGCCTCTTGCAGGGTCTGGGCCAGACCCTGTGTGGGGCTCTGAGGGAAGAGCAGAGGGGAGGATATTTTCTAACCCCTGCCTGATGTGCTTTCCAAATAAGTTAAGACAAAAGCTGCCTTTTTTATTGAGATAAGTGCCGTGACAAGCAAGCAGGGATGGAGTCAGACTGCTGCATGTTATAACAAGCAGTATTTTCTCCCAAGCTCTGCTGTTCCTATCACCTGCTGCAAAACAGATCTCTATAACAGTCTCTGCTTCTCCTGCATGTGCAGAGACCCGTTGAGAGGAGAGGAAAAACCCATTAGGCAGGCTTCTGGCTGAAGAGGCAGACCTGCATCGAGCCTGCTCCTCCACTGCCTCTCAGCATCCTCCTGGCCAATCTCCACGGCCCAGTGCTGCTCAGCAGGGCCCTGAGGGAAATGCTTCCCTAAAGCACCCACTGGAGAGCTGAAAATTGCCAGCAGGCTATTCCCATGCTGATTCTCCAGGTCACGGGAGGGAGGCAATGCAGCCCTGCAGATAACACACCGACCCAGAAATCCAGACCCTTTTTTTCTCTGCTGCATCTCTAGGAACGATCGCTTCGTTCCTCGACGCTTGAATTTCCGCCTCCGCAAAGCGAGGGCATCGTCTCCGCTGTAGAGCAGCGTGAGAGCTGTTGGTAACAAGATTTATGATTATTGAAGGAGTTATTTAGTACAGCTTTTAGATCTTGCTCCATTGATTTTGCTTCGCAGACTCCGTGGCTCCTGCCGCTATTACCGGCTAACTAACACCAGCCCTCCGGTAGCTGCTGGACCTCGTGTTTCTGGAGGAGGATCCTGGCACTCAGAGCTGCACAGAGAGAGGAGCATCAGCCACGATCACCAGAGGATTTACAGTCCAAATTAGATCTTGAATATAACCTTCTTTCTTTCTTTCTGTACTATCCCCTTGGACCAGTGCTTGCAACAAGCAAAAACACAACTCCCAGTGCCATATTTAACTCATATGATACCTAAGAGGATGAAACACCTTTCTCCAACCAGCTTTGTGAAAAGCAACAGGTGACGGGAGCCCCTAGAGCAGGTCATTCCTCATCAGTCCTGCTGCTTCTGTGACTTGTGGCCAGTTCAACATCCCTCAAAAGCTCTGCTGCCCTGTGCTGCTCTGCAGCCCCTAGGGAAGGGCTGATGGGTTGTGCATGGGAGGGTTTCTCTGAGCTCATGCATGTTTTGATCCTTAATGAGTCATTTTAATCATCTGTGCTGCAGGGCAAAGTGAGGTGTTTTGTCCAGGTTTACGGCATTTAAGTTCAGGTGAGGAGGTGGGTCAATAGCAGGTGGATACACCTTCTGCCTCTGAGATTTTGTTAGGTTGCATTATTCGCATAGCAACAAGCAATTTTCCCCCTTCAGTAAAATCTATACCATTTGTCTCAGTGGGATTAATAAAAAATAATTTAAAAAAAGCAAGCCAATGTGCCAGCAGCAGACTGCTTGAACATGCTTTGTGTGTGCACATTTCTGAGCACATGAAGGACAAGAGCCTGAGTCACTGAAGAGGAAGGTCCTGGGAAGCCCAGATCAACATCACACCGCTCAGCAGCATTTCTGCTTTGTTTATGCCGTTGTCATTTGGCCAAAGTCACAAAACCAAGTATCCTTTCAAGTAGCTGAACTGCCAGTTTGTGGTCCAGTATGAAACAGCACAAATTCAGGGTCAGCACTGCCTGTGCTTCACCTCCCTGGTCCCCTAAATCTGAACTAAGCTGGTTAGGCTGGGAGGCAATGCTGCAGAATTTCCTAATCCCAGCAGAGCCACCAAGCCCCCCCAAACACATCCTCCTACCCTCCAGTTGCTTTGAAATCCAAACCCAATTGCAAACAGGAGCTCAGCGCTCCACTTCCAGACCCAAGGGCTGGGTTTCCATTCAAACCCATCTGTTTTACTCCAAATCCCATTCACAAAGTGACACTGGACAGACAGTGTCTGCAGACAGGAGACATGGAAGCGCCCTCACTGTGGGGGGAGTTGTGCACACTGGAGCATCTTGGCAGCAGCACTGGGCCCTTTGCCCTTCAGGACTCAAATATTCATCACTGAACCACACTGACAGATTTGGAATTTCATGTACTGAGAAAAAACGGTCAGTTCTTAATAGGTAATCAAAGTTCCTCTTTAATAAAGCAGCACAAACCATTTTATGTCTCCCAGCTAGTGCCCCGTGTAACTGAAGTTCAGATGAACTCATTGACAAAGAAACATCCATCTTATCTAATGTTTATTGACCAGGTTTTAAAAGCAGTAGGCTGCTGCAGGAATTCTCCCGGGAGCTCCCTGCTGCTGCGCTGCTGGGGGACGGCTCCAGCTTTTGGCTCGCTCTGCTCTGCCGGCACGCGGAGAGCGCCTTCACAGCCTCCCATCTCTCCGCGGGGAGATCAGAGCTCTCCAGCTTTCCACCATCCACTTCCATCCCTTACAGCGACGGTGGCTGAAAGCTCAGTGTGAGCCAGCCTGCCTTGAAACAAACAGAAGGGCTCGGCTTATCGCCGCTGAAACACAATTCTCTGCCTTCCTCGTTAGGGCGCTGCGCTAATTAATATATCAGAAGGGTCTGTCGGGAGCACATGCTGATTAACCACGAGCCCAGTGGAGAGGAGCTGGGTGGAACTGTGATGCTGGAGCTGGTTTCTTTATTTAACTGCAGATTTCTTTGCCTCCCTACAGCAGCAGCTTTCTGCCTGCACTTCTCTAGGGCTCTCTGTCACAGCCCCAGGCATCACAACAACTTTGATTTCCTAAAGACAGATGCAAACTATATTTGTGCTGAATTATTTTTACCCATAAATATCACAGATGTGAAGACAGTCCAAGAAGTGAGAGTGTCTTAACAAAACCAACCCGCCACCCTCAGCCCCAGCATTTCAAGATGCTTTTGAATAATCTGGCAATTTCAGGTCAATCAAAAGGCTTCCTTTCTGAAGGATCCCTTTCTGAATTTCTTAGTGCAGCTGGATGACAAAAGAACAGTGGCCTCTCTCCTGCTGTAATTTTTACTGGAGAAGAGTCTCAGTTTCTGCTACCTGCTTTTATCCTTTTTTTGGCATTGCTTTATCCCTCCTGCCACTGAGCCTGCCTTGTTTCACCTCTTTTCTCTGTCCCTCTCCCAGGCTGCACCTCTGGCTTTCCCTTCCAAACACAGGCAGCCTTTCTGGTTTTCCTCTCTGCTCTAAGCAGAGTTTCCGCTACATCACTTCCAACGCCTTATGCTTCTCCCTCTTGCATCTGCCTCTTCCTCCCCATGGCTGTCTTCTTTTTTGGCCCTGCTTTCACTAAAACAGGCAGCCAGTTGGTATTCCCACACTGGAGGAAGCGCTCAGCGCAGCCCTTGGGTAGTTTTGAATTCCCATTGCTCACAGTCAGCCTCCTTCAGTTACCCAAAAGGGAGCTCAGCAGATAAGTTTTCAGCTGCAGCTCACGGGAGTCCTCAGGGGTGTTCTCTATTTCTGTCAATAGCTCCTCTTTTGCTACCACCACATACCTGAGATCATGCATCCTAATATTTTTCCATGGGAAAAGACAAGTCAGCCAGAACCTGGTGACTTTCAAAAAGAGATCACTGATTATCTCACAGTTGCAACCAGGAATGCCTCGAGGAAACTTGTACCTCTGAGTGCACCAGGGCACACGCAAAGATCCGTCTCGTTGGCAGGATTACAATCTGCACTCATGCTGCCAAAATGCAAATGGCACTGTGGGCCAGCTGAAAGCACACCAGTAACTCCAACCCTTTAAATAATCCACGTGTGTGACTGACTGGTGCTGCCCACTTTGTACGTTGTAACAGGAGTCTGTTAGGTTCACACCTCTAGATGAGACCAGCAGGATGTACCTGGAGTTGTGTCAACACCAACCTACACGTTTTGCAGGGACTGTTGATGCACTGAAGGAAGCAGGTTTAACAATCACCACCATGCTGTATTCCTGAAAAGTCAAACACTGCATACTGCATTTCCTTTGGTGAGTTTAACAGCTCTGACCTTTACAGCTCCACAGAGCGTTGGGAGGCAGGGAAGGGAAAGCATGGAGAGCAACAGTGTGCCAGTGCTACACCCATTTTACCCTGAGCAGCTCCTCTCTCCTGCTCTGGATTTGACCACGCTCTGCAGACGTGAGGAATCACAATGCTGCAAAGGCCAAACCCCGGGGCTGTACCACCAAGGGTAGTGGAGGAATCAGTACAGAGTGAAATGACCAGGCTTCCTGCTTCCAAGGAAGCTCAGTACTTCCTCCTTGGCAGGGGTGGTGGCTCCCCAAAGTCTGTGGTCCCCCAGGACTGGACCAGCTCCATCGTGGAGCTCAAAGCTGATCAGATTTGGCCCCTCCTGCTCTCACTTGTTGGCATTGCCAAGATCTGTCTCCACTGTCCCCACCATGAGAGGACACACAGGTCTGGGAGCTCAAGTGACCCCCACGGCCAGCACAGCGCAGCTGAGCAGCTGGAGTGCACATATCCCAGAGTAGGGAAAATGGCACACAAGGACTTGGCAAGCCACGAAAGCACAGTAACTGTAGCTGGAAATGGCAGCACTCCCTTCCAAGGGAAAGATATATGCCATGTGCATTTATTAGAGCCCTGCATCTCTATTCTTCTGCACTAACACCCTTTCCAGCATGTGCTATAAAGTAAACATTACCATAGAGCAAGATGCATCTTTGCAATCACCACCCATATGCCCGAGCTTCACCTCCCTTTAGGGAAGGTGTGATCCAAAGGATGACAAAGATAACAGACATTTCAAAACTGCCTGGGTTAGATCAGGCTCTGTTTGCCCAACTACATATCATAAAAGGGTATAAAGAAAATCCTTTCTCAAGATTGGCTGCAAGGTACCATATACATAATCTACATTTACATATACGTATGTAAGTTTAATATATATGTAAACTATATTTACATACAAACATATGTTAAAGCCTTTGGTAAGGTTGTATGATCCCTAAAGGCTGAGTTACTTGAATTTCTCAAGATAAGACTTAGGCACTTAATTCTATTCGCTGCACTAGGGATGATAAACCTCCAATATTTATATGAAAAAGCTCGTATTTTTCAATAGTTGAAATTCCTAAGGCCTTAATCAAGTTAGAGGGATTTAGAAGGTAGATCGAGATCTGCATCACATGGGAAATAGAATTGATTTTTTTCTAACTGCCTACAGTAATGATTTCAAAAGGAAAGAAAAATCCTACCATTTCAGCAGACTTCTCCAATTCCACACAAGCACACTCTGGCAGCCAGGTGCCACCCTTCTGGTTTCCAAGCATTCTGTGGCATTCCAAGGCATCACTGCAGAAAGCAGATGTATTTTTATGGTAATCATTTTAACACCTTTGACATTATTTTGCAACTACCTTGGATCCCATTACACTTCACAAAGCTGCAGAGAGAGCTGAGAGCTGACAAGTCTAAATTTAAGGAGTAGAGGAGACCTGGCTCACTGCTGGCACTGCCACTGGCTCCCTGCAGGAGTGGGTAAATCACCTGGTGTGTCTGTGCAGCATCTCAGCCTTGCCCAGGAGCCCTTCTCCCTGAAGCCATGTGTTCCAGGAGCAGTACTCAGGGAGCAGGTCAGAATAAGAACACTGGTGGCACCCATGCACGTCTCCAACACACACAGTTTGGCACTGAGTCTGCACTTGCCTTCCCTGACCACGAAAGGGGCTATGGGTGGTCAGGGTTGATAGAAGATCAGCATGACAATATGTTGCGTGGGCAGGCAAAGCCTAAACCTTGTGCTTTGCTTTAGGCAACTGCTTCTAAATAATAGCAAAAACTAATCTGTCAAAATAAACAAGTGGCCTTTTCAACCAAAATTAAAAAAACTGGGGGTATTTTTAGTTTCTGCTCCAAGTATTCTACATTTATTTCTAATGGCAAACGAGGAAGAGGGGAGATGATAGAGGTACCTGGGTTTTGACAAATTGTATTTAATTTTCAGAGATCCATATGTATTTGGTGGGCTCTGAAAACATGTTGCTATTGAGAGTGGAAACATTTTTGAGGACCATTTTTAAAAGACCATGATAAATCTAGAGATGCCCTTCCTCTGGCCCTGCACTCAGCTGAGACAATCCCTGGCTGTCTGTGACCACCTCCAGCTTTATGCTGGCCCACGAGAGGTGCGGACCATCAATCTGCAAGCAGCCACAAGAGCCTCCGGATCAATGGATGCCTCAAGGGCCACATTTGTATTTGACAAATCCTCTGCTTATGAAATCCATGTATTACGGTGTTTCTTTCCTATGCTACAAGCATTAATCAGAGAGGTCTTTCTGGAGGGAGGAAAGTGATGGTGATTTGAGGGTAACATCTGCAATGTGATGTTGCTGCTAATATTTCTGCACTGTGACTTCTGCCACATCCAATGTCAGAAGTGCTCCTTGGAGACTGACTCCTGCAAAGCCATCTGCTTGTGCAGGTGATACCTCATGCACCGTGGAGAAAACAAGCAGAAATCCACCACAGCTCCCCTTCCCCACTGTCTGACAGTCCAGAGCCAATAAAGGCTAAGCCAAGATAAGGAATTAAATATGCTGGAAGACCAAAGTCCTCAGTCCCCTGAAACAGAAGGTAAATATCTCCAGTATTTACAGTACCAAAGTTATATTGAAGAACACTTCTACAGAGACACTGACTCAAAGGGAAGTGTTGCCAGGGTTTTGGCTAACGCACGGATTCAAGTCCCAGCTGCAAAGCCATGTGCTGAGGACAGGGGGGCCTGGGACAGCCAGGGTCACACAACCCCCCGGCAGCCTGGCTGAGAACCAGCAGAGCGTTACTAAGAGCCAGGGGGAGATAAAAGAGAAGGATAAAAATCAAAATACTCAAACTCTATTTTGTCATTAGTAGAAAAAAATTAAAGTACCACCATTTTGTCCTTAATATGACTAAGGATGAGGTTATAATTTGGGGGTACACCCCTGCTCTGTAGACCCCACCTCTGCCAAATCCCTCATACTGCAATAGCCCCGAGGAACGAGGTCTTGCCACCTCAGCACAGGGACTTCCTTGGGAACATCAGCAGCTCTGCTCCAGATATAGGGTGAGGTCCGGTTCACATTCACGCTTCCCTTGCTGCTGGAAGGCCAGGCCTTTCCCACGTCTTGGTTGAACATTGGACCTGGCAGCAGGAAAAATCTGAGACTGAACTGATGCTACTGGTAACTGAGGGGAAAGCAAGTATTTTCTTCTCACTAGTTATATCCTCAGTCCTCTGCTACCATGTTTTGCTGTTGCCTCAGGCCCTCTGATGGCTTAAACCCCCATGGGCTACCATGGAGCTGCAGGCACTCTCCGCAACATCAGCTCAGTATTTCCCAGAGTGCTCTTGACTCAGTCTCAGGGTGCAGCACAAGGCAGACAGAAGCTGACAAGCCCAGCTTTGCAAGCTGCTTTCCCTGGGAAGCTTTTCCTAAACTGTGCAGTTCCTCAATCTCTTCAAATAATCAAATTTCAGGAGGAAAGCGAGAAAGAAATTCTTTAAGGGATTCACTTTGTTTCTGGGGAAATCAAAGACAGTAAGGCACCAACAAGACAAATATCCTTGATGTTAGCACAGAGCGCTGCTTCGCACGCAACACCCTTTCCATAACACACTGATTCCATCCCCGGTGATTCACAAGGAGCAACTGAGGATGTGCAGCCCTGTCCTGAGGCTAACATGTTTTCAGTTGGTTGTTTCACTGCAGTCCTCCAAAAATCCTCCATCTGCAGATCTCAACAGGTCCACCATCCTCTGTGTAGGAAATGCCCACTTGTGCCAGCACCAATTCTGTACTTTCTGGATCTTGGCCTTGGAAGACGCACAGGACAGTGCATTTCCACAGGACAGTCTGACCAGTGACCCAGGGGAATTTCCCCACTAAAACCTGAGAGCAGCAACAAGCCCCAAACTCTGGTTGTAGTCCCAGTTGCCCATACTGGAGCAGAGAGCAATCCCTTTTTCATCCTCTTTTGCCCTGGATGGTGCTGGTTGCAGGAGCAGGGCTGCAGAGTGGTGGTGAAGTAGCATGGCAAGGGGAGGTCCTCAGAGCAATCACCAGAGTGGCATTCCTGTCATTGTGACAGAGAATTAAAGGAAAAGTATCCAGTTTTATTCTGATGTAAAACCAGAATAGGTTTAGAGCTTCTTGACCCATTTCACTCCCCAGACCCATTCCAGCACTTTCAGCCTGTCTTTGAGAGCTGAAATCCAGCTCAACCCATCTCCAATATCCTTCATTTTTTATGGCTTCTAATCATCTCCCAGCTACCAGATCATCCCATATTGGATGGAAACCAATGGATTCCTTAACATATACAGGCACTCCCACATAGGCTCTGTCTTCCCCTTCTGCTACTCAGCACGTCTGGTCAGCAAAGGAGCCTTTTGAGTTTCCCTACTTGGTGTGAAAGCATTTGATTTGTGCCTCATTTTGCTGCAGAACTGAGCGTAGGTGCTTTCTCATTGCCAACCACCCCCTCAGCCTTCCCAAGGGGATACTCGTGTCCCCTGAGCTTGCTCTGATCAGTGAATCCTCAGATGCCAGCAGCAATCTGAGCATTTATCACTAATAACATGATTTCCTAGAGCTTGGAGAGGGAAGGTAACCCAGACCACCATATGAATAAACACAGATCTGAAATGATGAATCAGAAAAGCATACGCTCATTAAATATGTCAGATCTCACTGCAAGAACCTCTTTTAAATAAAAAAATCAACTCTTGGAGTCTCTGCCTGGCCTTCCTCACCATCTATGGAGAGCCAAAGAGCCTACAATTACAGACCAGGTCTGGATTCAGAGAAACTGAAGAATTTGTCCTAAAAGGAGCAGCTTTTATGATCTCCAGTTATATTTTAGCCTGAAGTAATTGGCCCAGAGCTGGCTGCCCACCAAGACTGCTGCTGTGTCTGAACCTTTACCAGGTTGCACATGTACATCACGCAGATGGAAATGCTGAGGGGATTGAGGCTACAGCAAAAGTAGAAATGTTGCACTCATTGTAAGTTATTGTAAGTTCAATGAAACTCATTGAACTTACAATAACTTCCCAAAAGCAGCCAAACTGCAGCTAAAACCGTTCATCTCCCTTGCTCTCCTGTAAGTATAACAATTAATAGCTGTATTTGATTTTTTTTTTAATTGCTCCCAATCCAAAACTCCACTTTCCAAATTCCAGCCCAGACAGAACTTCCACTGCAGAGTAATGAACCCTGAAATTGGACAGTGAGACATGTGACTGCACTAGAAACAATGGCACTGCCTTGACTCAAAGGGGACAGGATCACAGCTTATAAATATCTTCAAGGTGACAGTACATGAGAAGGCTGCAATTATTCATAATTTTAACGGAAAGCTGGAGACAGAGAACTCACTTACAGGTAGTAAGGGAGAAAAATATCTACACCTGGGGGAAGTTCTTAGCAGGAAAGCTGTAAAGCTGGCAAGAGCTCAGCAATGAGAGAAACTAATTGCAGAGAGAAACTCTGCCCAGCTCAGGCATGGTACCTCACTCTTGGGCCTGTTTTCCCCCTCTCATCTGATATAAAGGATGCTCATGGACAATCAGGTTGGATCCCTCATGGCTGCACCACAGCTCAGACTTATAACCCAGCAGGGCTAAGGTACAAAAGAAGAGAAGGTCACAAACTGCCCAAGTGTTGTCACAAATACCATTAACTTTGTTCTCCTTCTGACTAAAGGTACCCCAGATGAACAAAAAACAGCGGCCATTCCCCCACTCCATGGTTTCCCCAGACACAAAATGGTGGCCATTCCCCAAAATGGCAGCCATTCCCCCACTCCATGGTTTTCCCAGACACAAAATGGCGGTCATTCTCCCACGCCACACCCCATTGTTTCCGCAGACACAAAATGGTGGCCGTTCCCCCACTCCGCGCCCCATGATTTCCCCAGACAAACAAATGTGACCAATAAAAGTTTGTTGTTTCTCCTCCATGTAGAACAGTGAAACACGTCACCAGCACCCAGAGAAACTGAAGGTGCTGGAGACTGAGGGTGCACGACTGCTGCTAATTTCTTAAATCAGTCAAGTAAACAGCGATCCAATCTGCCATTACATTTGCAGGCTGAAGGAAGAATATGAAAATAAGGGGACTGACTTTGGGATGAGGGTTATCAGACACTGCCTTGGTAAGCTCTGCGATGCCTCACTGCTGCTGTTGGACATTCTGACCTATGCAAATCTTCTTCAGCACATTTGTCTTTGGATCCGTGCTCGCACACAAACACGTGACCCGCACTTACGTGTGTTGCATGAGTTGTGAAGTGCTGGCATCTCCCAGCCTCTGGGAAAACATTAGAAAAGATCACATTTCCTTTTCGTGACTTAACAGGTTCCTTGTATTTGTTTGCAGCTTCTCCGCTTTGCAGCTGCAACACAACAGCCTTCGGCAGCAGCACGAGAGCCTCCGGGCCCAGTTCAAACCCATGATTTCCTTCAAAATTTTCCACGGCAATGCTTCCTGCTGTCAGTTTGTGTCTGCATCCCCGTCACGATGCAATGGGCAGTAGAGAACGGCTGGGGCAATATTTCCAGCCGCCCTCAGCTTTCCAAGCAGCTTTGAGACTGCTTATTTCAGTACTGCTTCAATGTTTCTCTCCTGTTTGAGAGTCGCAGCACACGATGCTCTACTTTGGCTAATTAATTTTTAAAGAAGTTGGGCATATTAATGCAAATTCTATTAGCGATGCCTCTTGGCAGCCCGTGTATTAAATACAATGCCAGTAGCATGACAACTCTTGACAGTCTCCACAGTGGTAAATTACATATATTATTATTTTATGCCCATTTTAATGATTTTAAGACACATCCTTAAAATAAACCAGAATTGTTAGTATGCTTGTACTAAAGCACAAAAATATTCCTTCTTATTTTAGCAAAGCGTATGTTCCTATTAGAGCTGGAGATGCCAGATAAAGACTGGCACACACCATGTGTGGTGTGAAGTGGTGGAGCTGTGTTGCCTTCAGAGGGATTGCAGAGGCTGATATCAAGGGAGGCTCTGACTTGCTATTCCTTTGGAGCCATAACTTGATATTCCACATTGGATGATTATCAAGGGACAATCACAATATTTGATAGCAAGCCCAATTACCCTGCAAACTGTTTTGATGATAAAAGTTCCTAAATCTCTGCTGGTGTGATGGCCACTAGAGAGGGACAAAAGAAGAGGCTTTGCAAGTGCAAATCCTGCTTGGGAGAGTTTATAATGCAAAGTTCAGTGGCAGCACTGCCTGTGTTGGATTCAGCCCTTTCCACGATGAAGGAGAAGAATCTGCTGACAGGTTATATTCCTTGGCAAATAAGTTGTGCTGACTGCTCATGATCCAGCAGGAGTTGGACACAGGAAGGGTACTGTGCAGGATCCAAGCAAAGCTGGATCTTGCCCAGCATGAGTTATTACAGAGAGAAAAGAAACTAAGCAGGGCCAGCACGTAAGTGAAGGGAACCTTTCCAGAGCATCTTGGTGGGACCAGCAGGACTGAAAGCCTGGGATGGGGCAATCAGCAAGAAAAGAAAGGAAGAGGGGTAAACAAGCAGTCCTGGAACAGACAGGAACACAGTTGATCTCAAAGGGATCAGATATGAAAGACCCTTTAACCTGCAGGATCACATTAGATCCTGGAGTGTAAATAGGCTGGCAAAAAGGGCCCTGTAGCCACAAAACTCACTATTAAAACTCTCTGCTCTCATGTGCCTGGCCCAGATGTTCAACAGTTCACTGTTCTGCTAGTCCAGAAAGCAAGTAAAGCTAATCAGAAGGTCTCAGCCCCTGCCATCGTGGTTGTCAAATACAATGCCACACAATGGGACAGGTGGATTTCTAGTTCCTTCCTACCTTTATTTATTTTTCTTTTAAAGCAGCACGTTGAAGATGTGGAAACCTAACAGTTAAGCAAGGCTGCACAGGTAACCTGAACTCAGCGCTCTCAACATAACAAAACCTAGAGCTGGCCAGTTGCACTCCTGTCTCTGTTAGGGCTCCCTGCTTTACTTCACTGTGCAGGAGGGGCAGCGTGGCAGGAGCTGATGTTCTGCTCCAGCAAACACTGTTTGCCATCTCCTACCTTCGACTCTGTAACCTTGGCATCCTTCAAATGAAAGGGGCAGATCCACTGATAAGGTCAGGCTGCTCTCTGCCCCCAGGTATTTACTGCTGCTCAGACGAGTTCACCTGGGTAGGCTCCACAGCAGAAGGGAAAAGGTGCTGGCTGACAAAACCCGGTCAGAAGACATTGAGTGCCCTTGTGGAAATAATTTGTGACTGGATAGTATTTTGCCTGTGTTGGGAGCCAGCAAGGTAAAATAGGTCAGTTCAGTTTTGTGGCCGAGTCCTACTACAGACGGAACCTTGTGAAGATGTTGCTGCCTGCAAACATCTTGGGTTTTGCACATAGTATTTTCACCTTCCTCTGCAGTGTGTCAGCTGTGACGAGTTACATCTGAAAACACCATGATGCACCCTTTAAGAAGGGTCTTTTCAGACCCTTGTTTCGATCAACTAAAGGCTTAAAGCAGCTTGGGGGTAGTGGCAGCTAAGGAAAGGGTGGGGAAAGTGCACGAGCGCCATCCATCACTTAGGGCTTGTGAGTGGCTCTCATGATTTCTTTTAGCCTCACTCCCAGATTTGGTATATGCAGATACTTTTTTCCAAGGTCAAAAGTCTTGTTCAGCCCCAAACAGCTTTTCTCACGTCCTTCCTCACCCGTGCCTTCATTCCTCCAGAAAACAGACGGAAGGGAGCAGATAAAAAAAAGCATTGGCACAGCTCTGCCTTGGACTACCATATGCTCCTCTGAATCTCCTCTTGTCCTCTGAATAACCAATTTCTGCTCTCTGCTCTCTCACATGCGGTGATCAAGATACTGGAAGAAAATATTCATACTTTTCTCAGCCACATAATTTGACATTTCAAACATCAGCACCCTGGCCCTTCCTTCACCCTGCCAGCACTCAAACAGGCCGTGTTTCTTTCCCTCGCTCACTGAGATTTGGTTGGTGGCGAAGAGAGACTTTGGCAAAACATCCTATTCCGAAGCACATGGCACATATGAGAGATCAGTGGCAATCATCCCATCCATAATGTCAGAATCTAAAGAGAGATTTAATCTCATGATATTTGAAGACTTCACAAGAACAAGTTTCCTTTTTTTATTTCGACTTTGGGATTTCCTGTAACGGAAATAACAATCCTCAAATTATCCTTTCCTGTTGGAAGGAAAGTTTTGCTGTACAAAACACACAGCAATGCCTCAAAGCAGTTCTTACCTCGTAGGAACAAAAGGTCACCACAAGAAAAAGTGCAAGAAGCAGAACTTGCACATCACAAAGATCAAATGTAGGTCAGTGCTGGCATGCTTTGAATATTTTTTTCCTCTGCACTGAACAAAGAGGTTAATTCCACCCCAGGCCAGACCATTCTGGGAGGGAGAGTGGCTCTCCTCCACCTCTCTGCTCCTCCCTAGGCTGCAGTTCAAACCAATCCCAAGAACCTGCAGTCAGCAGTGTAACAAAATCATTGAAAAGATCTCAGCCTAAAACCACTCACACATTAACTGGAGCTTAACTGGGACACCAGAGCTGATTACAACTCACACATTACCCAGCAAGATGCTGCAGGTATCAATTCCCCACAGGTCCCAGCAAAGCCAGCTCTAACATCAGTCCAGCAAACTAGCCTTCTGCAGACTTTGCCCCGTTCCTGTGATGAACCAAAGCTTTTGGCCCTGCAGCAAGAGACCTCAGGGACTCACCAAAGGCATCTTCTTTATCTCCATACAGAGAGATTAAGGCTTTAGCAACTGCAATCAGGAATGCTTGCCAACAGCCCATCCACAAAGCCCAAGAAGTAGGAGAAAAGCATCCATCAGCACTGAAGTAAGCCAGTGTCAACTCTGATTTGCTAAAAAGCAGGTGAGTCTTGAAGCCTTGGAAGTGGTGTATGGGGAGAGTCATCAAGGAGTCTGATCCAATCCTCCAGTCTCTGAAAGCATCTCATACAAAGAGCACAGCAAACTGCAGCTCCAACGGTGCAAGGGAAAGCAATTTGCTCTTGAGCAAAAGGCAGGGGAAAAAAAAGACTCCTGTAAAATACTGGAGGGGGAGGGAAAGAACATAAGACTAGAACAAACCCAGCTTTAAATCCCAAGAGAGTTACAGGAAACTGCGTGGAAATGAAAGAAAAGGCAAATGGAGCTTTCCTGGACGCCAGATGTGACTTCAGGGCAGGAAGAGCTGTGATTTTCCAAGAAAGAGATGATTTTGCCTTGGAGGGACAGATCTAAGGACAAACCAATCCAGCCTGATGTGAAATCTCGCCCTGCCATCGGTTCCATCTTGCAGGTGTCCCAAATCCTCCCTGCAGTTAACTTTGGTGCCAGTCACTCCAGGGGGTACGAGTCTGTTGCTGCCAGATCTCAGCAGGTGTGAAAATCTCCACACACCTCATGGTCATCACTAGAGATAATACAAGGGGCAGAGAGAAGCAGCAGCTTACTCTTCAGATCAAAACTTGAGTGTGTGAGGGCAGAATTTTCTCCTAACTTATGAAATGATCAAATTTAGAACAGGACTCAGGTAAAACCAAGTGAATTTTGGGCAGTATGCATCACTCATCAGCAGGTTGTTTTACAAGGTGCCTAGCCCTAGCATTTCATGCACTTCAGAAGTTGTGTTGGCATGTGTCTGCCACAGCCACCAGCCATCCTGCAAGGCCACTGCCTTTCCCTGCTCCTCCTGGATTCCCTTGATGGCTCCCACACCACATATGAACCGTGGACAATGGTAACTCAATACAGCAGCAGAACCACTCACTCCCAAAGTGCCAATGGCCAGAGAGGGAAAACTTGGTGGCATTAGACCCCTCCTCCAGCTGCTTTGGATTTACTGCATCAAGGAAGACAAGATTCCTCATTCTGCCAGTGCTCTCTTTGCTCAATCCTCACTGAGCCTTCCCCAGTGTCTGTCAGCAGACAAGGAAATGTTTCTTGAGGTGCAGCTTACAGATTGCTGCACAAAAATAGTTTATTTGCTTACAGTGCCAGGGATGCAGCATTAGGGATGCTCTCAAGTCACTTGAAGCATAGTATGACTACAATACAAGCCACTGGAGCAGAAAGCCTGGAAGGGGGAAGGGAGACCAAGGGAAAAAAAAAATATTCAGGCTGTCTTGAATGCTACAAGCTTTGCTTTTTTTCCTCCTTTCCTAATGTGACACAGTAAGCTGCACAGGAGCACAGAGTAACAAATGGTTCCTGCAGGGATCACTTTATTAATGAAGTATTGATAAAGGCAAAATTTGAAATGCCTAAATAATAAATGCTGCTTTGCATTTATAGTACAACCTTAAGCTCAAAGATGTTTCATGTCTGTCTTAGTCACTTGCAAAATGGTTTTTCAGGAAGGTTCTAGATATTCTGTGAAAGCCCAGATCATCACGAATTAGGGCTGCCTACATCACAAAATTATACTCATCAACTGAGTCAGCACTGGAACAAGATTAGCACTAACAACACTTGATAGACAATAACAAGACAAATTTAAGGTACTCCAAAAAGTTTATTACAGTGTAGATGCACTATGCAATGGTTGTCACTGGAAAAATTACTACAGTGTGGAGCTAATAGCTAATTTTCCGAAATGTTTTGCAGCAACTTTGAACACTCAAATGAAAAGTGGGTGTTGTGAAAGTGAAAGCATTCTGAGCCAAATTTTGCTCTTAGATGTGCTATTATTGCAGCTCCTAATGAGATTTGGTCTTATAGGCAAGAATCAGAGCAGTAGCATGCAATTATTTGAGTTTTTTTAACTGAAATAATATTGATTTAGAGCTTGGTGGAGGAGTCTAGTTATATACAGTTCTACACATTTTAATTTTATTTTTTTTTTACACCTGTATCTTTGCAGCTGCCAGGCTTTCATAAAATAAAGCCCAGGTTAAATTGAGCAGTAGTTCCTTCCCTAAGTGACTCACTGCATCTCTCTCTCCTGCACTTGCCATTCAGCCTTCTTTCTCCAAAGCTGTGCTTTGGTAGTGCTTTACTCCAATTTTAGCCATATCCTACATGACCACCGAGAATCAGTTCCCCAGACTTCCCCTGGCAGAGCTAAATGTGTTTGTGCTATAGGAAAAAACAACACCATATGGCAGTTGTTTGATCCCTAAGCAGAAGCTGGTTTTTTGAAAACTGATGAGCTCCACCTGTCTAGAAAGTTGCCTTTCCCTCCCAGACACTGCCAAACTTATTTGCACACTGCACATGTCCCCAGCATCCAGGATAAGGAAACTGTGGAGATCTCTTCTGGACTGTCACCAGTTCCTGATTACACAAACTCTGCAGTGTCACTGCTGTCTTCAAAGGTGACCAGAGATTGGATTTTCCCTATTCAGGTACATCGACAGTCTTTGATACTCTGACATGGGTAGCTGATGGGATTTTCCCATCCATTTCCCAGGATATTACCCCAACTGCAAACCTACATTTGCACATAACCTGAGGTACATGTATACACAGTTCAACATCCAGTTACATAAGCCTGACACACCACATTATCAGCCTGCTTTTAGGAGCCTCTGACATTATCTTGGACAAATTCTGCAGGCCAGTGATTCTTGCTCAGTGTCATTGTGACCTTTATATCTACATGAAAACCACTTAAGGACATAAGAAGGGTTCAGCCTTTCATGGGACACAAAGTGTCCACTCTGACCTGCCACATGGTGCCAACAAGAGACCAACAGATACCAGTTGGGTACCCTGGTCTTTGTGCCACGATGTGGCCTGGGTGCATCCATACCAAAAACAACAACAAAAAAACAACTAGAAAGGAGGCATGAGGAAAGGGAGAGTAAGCATGATTTCCCTGAGCAAGATGCTGGCTCTGCTTTCTTTCTTCATGCTGTGCAACTATTTGCTAAAGGAAATAATTTCACTAAAGATGCTCCGCTTCCTTTGCGAAATTACTCTTTAAATGCTGATTCTCCATCTGTTGCACAGCTCCAGATTTTGAAAGATATTTAGGGACCCAATAGCTCCCAATTCAAATAGATGTCTGACATGTTTTAAAAATTAAATTTCTGCTTTTACATGTAACAACACACAAATTTAACCCTTGATTTTTAGGCTGGGGAAAAAGAATTGTAAGAGCAATTGGAATTATTAAGAAAAACAGACTTGGCCTTGAAACAAGATGCTAACCTTGATGCAAAAGGTTATGGACCACATCTATGTCTCAGACACACCATGTGCTACACCAAAGAGTTTATTGGTTTGTAATAAGCTCTCAAGTGTGAAAGCAAATGAAAGTTAAACTTCCTTCACATCACACGAGCTCAGTAAAGCTTATTTAAACTCACTTGCCACTTACATCTGGCTCCCAGGAAGCTTGGCAGAGCACCCTACAAGAGGTGCCTACTTCCACACTATCTAACCAACACCTTCTTCATTAAGTGGAAACGAAAAGCAGCCTCAGTAGGGAATTTTTTTCCTATAGGAAAACACGTGTCAAAGCTCCAGAGTCACAGCTATCACATCGTGGGGTTAAGGCATAGAACCACAAGGGCAGAGAAGAAAGAGCTTTGCAGACTAACACAGGCAGCACTCTGTGATCCTCAGCACGGCTCCTAGACCTCCACCAGCCATCACCACCTTCGCTTCAGTCCCCTGACAAGTCTGCAAGTCACAGATTATAGACATGCCTTTAAAATAAATGGCTCCCTTGATGAAGCTAAGCTGAGCTGCTGGCTGCACATTTTCTCCTCGGCAGTCACCTGAAAACTTTGCACCTTTGCTATATGAATTCAGAACTTAATTTTCCCGTATTGTTAATTTTTAAATTGGCTTTTTTAAATCCATACATTTTCACACTCACGCCATGCTTATCTACACGTTCACATTTTTATAGAATTCTTCAGATTCATTCACAGGAAGTTATTTTAAAGACACTCTAAAAGGAAACACTTCTTGAGTCATCTCTCCATAAAGTGCTTTCACTATTGTGAGTCTATCCACTGAAGACTCCAAGGGACAGCAAACCTAAAATGTATAGCTATCCTAAAACCCTTTTGAGTTGCAAGCTAGAAAGAAATGCTGTATAACTTTTTTGAAATGTGAGCCAGTCTCCAAATAGATGAAGCTCCCAAACAGCTTTCTTGGTTTTCAGATAAAGACTAAACTAGGACATCATGGCAAAGATAACGTGTTCAATACAAGACATGTAACAAGTTAAAGTCAGTCATATATTCTCCTTTTCTGTCACCAAGGGATCTTCCACAAAACTGTAATCTCACTGCAAAACCTTGCTTAGTCTTTCATTTCTCATTGCACCACACCAACTCAAAGCAACGGTAAGTCAAGCCCATCTTTCACATTGTTTAAAAATTAAGGTTCAGCACACTGCCAAGTTTCCTTCTTGGACACACAAAGGTCTAAAAAGTTTGCTTCAAGAAACAATTAGCTCTTCCATTCATCCTGTAATCTGTTCATTCAGAAACCAAATGACTGCCCTCTTTCATACTAGCCAAGATTGATGCTCTCATATCTCAGGGTAGCAGTCTGGAGCAGACTGAAGAACCACTTAAAAATGATGTATTCATTATTCATTTCCAGAGTTCATTAAATAATCTTTCATATTTGTTTTCTTTGTATTTTTGCCACGACTGAGTGCAAATAAGCTAACTACTGGGTCTCAGAGGAGAAGATCAAGGATGCTGATTACCTCAGCATACAGCCTGTGTTCTGCTGGAGGTTGCAGAAGAGCGTTTCTCCTCCTGAAAACCCCAAAACATACCCAGTGTAAACAGCAGTCACTGCCTGCAGTCCACATCAGCTGATGGTTTGGGAAGGACTCCGACAGCCCTCAGCAGGGCTTTGACAACAGTGGAGCATAAAACAGCTTTTTCCCTCGGAAACAGGCATTCAGGGAGGAAAACAAGCAGCAGGAAAAGGCTATCCTTAGGGAAGCAGGGAAGCCAATACTCCACCCCAGGGAAACCATCTCCAGGGAGCAGAGTACAACTTCCATCCCAAGCACCAGGCAGAGGATGTCTTCCTGAAAACAGCAGAGAACTGATTGATGGAGAAATCCTGGTGAGGAAGAACCACTGCCCTGGGGAATAGTCAGAATAGGAGGTTAAAACTATATTCCTATTTTAGGATTTTCACATAACCCTGTTCTGGTTGGTTTCCAGTCAGGAAGAAATCCCTGCTCTTCTCCTCATGTCCAGTTCCTTCACTAGATGGATGAATTTTGCAAACCAGGAAAGGCCAGGAGAAAATACACCTCCCCTACACTGGCATTTGATGCAGGACCAGAGAATTTCCAACCAAATTGAAGCCTGTTGACCACTGCATGAGCTACCTTTATACTGCTGTCCTCAGAATCCTTTATGTCATTGCATCTGCTCCCTTGGGCTCTGGGGGAGGAATAAGCAGCATCAGTGGCCTGAGGGACTACCACAGTTGTTTTGCAGAAGCTCAGACTGTTATTTAACTGCTACATCCTCAGATGATAGACTTGAGTTATGTAAAGCAGTAGATTCACCGTTGCCAGAAGGGCAGCGCTCTGGAAAAGCAGCCTTGAATTTGACAGGGTGGAAGAGGAGGGCTAAGGCTGTGGGGAACTGTGCTGCACTGCTGGCCTCAGAACACACTCACATGTCAGGGCCTTGGTGGCCATGGATGTCTCACAGGATTAGCTCCTTCCTGAGAAAGCTCTGCACTTGGGAGAGAATCAGAAAACCCCTAAGGACAGGTAGCAATCCTATGGGGCGTATCCCTGTATCTGGTGTCTAAGGCAAGCTCTTCCTCCCTCTCCAGCTGCACATACTTTCCTCAGCACTAGGAAAAAGGGATAAATCAAGTGCCCACTGCTGAACACAGCTCTGGAGCAAAGGAAAGAGTGTGCAAAGGAGCACTGGCACGTGTGCCAAGCCAGGGCTGCAACAGATGCTGCCACAGGGCAGGGATGTGTTGATCCCAGTGCTGTGTGAGTTTCCCAGTCAGAGCAGCACCAGTTCTGTTGATATTTATCTTGGTTTTCCATGGGGCTCTGGTTAGTGCAGCTTTAAATATTTTTCTTCCCTCTTAACATGGTTGCTCAGAATGAGGCAGCTGAAGTGAAATGCAGAGGTCCTGAAATCAGACAGGTTTTGTTAGCAGGGTACATTGCTCCTCTCATCAGCTGCCTCCCACCTCCTTTCCTTCCTCCACATGACATCCCCTGTTGTTTAAGCACTAATGAAGACAGCAAAATGGTTATAGGACTCAGGGGATCATTTATCAGGAATTCCGTGCCTATTTTAAAGGTCTGTTCCATCAAAAAAAAAAATGTAAGGACTTCTCTACTAAGGATACTCCTCAGGAACTAGTTCATTTGGGAAAAGGGATACAGTGCAGGTGAAAAGTAAAGAAATGTCTCTTTGCTGAATTACTACAAAGAGACAATCAATATTTACCTGCATACTTTCTCATCACCCTACAGGACAGCTGCTCCAACACGTGGGAGGAGATGAGTAAGGGTGCAAGGGAAGGAAAAAAATTGCTATATTCACTCCCATCCCCTTTTACAGGGCAAATACCTCTATTGAAAAGGTAAAAAGAGAGCTTGAGATTTTCACTTGCTACACTCATCATTTACCTGTGCCCAGGTGAGCAGCAAAGGGCACTACTGAGCTTCATCCTTAAACCTTCCCTTGGAGCAGGATGAGGTGGTTTTTTGTAAGGCATCTTGCAGCTCATATATGGTATTTATTATCAGAGTAGCCTCTGGCACTCTGCTTCCTATAGGAGAGCCAGACTCTCAGACAACTTCAGGAGACAGCAGTTACCTTCACATAACCAACACTTTGAGATCCTCTACCAAACTAGACCCAAGAACAGGTTCAGCCAACCTGAAGGTTTAAACCTCTGTGGCCCACCATGCCCAGGGTCATTGGTTGCCTCAGGTCCAGACAAAGCTGCAGCTTAATCAGTCTTGTCCTCTGAGACAGATGTCAAACATTGGTACTATCGCTCTGCTAGTTGTCAGCATTGGTTTTGGGTCTGCCTGATGATCCAGCCTAAAGGCTGAGATCTGGTTCAGCCAAAGGAGACTGGGCCAGTTCAGTTAGACTGAGTGTAAGCAAATATAGAGCCCTGATACCCTACACAGCACAGGGGCTTTCAACATCTCTGCTGACACCGATGAGGAATCAATTCACCAAGTCCCTTTTCCCAGAGGGCACAATACAGCCCACCTCCAATGCCAGCTGATGCCATCTGTGCAGCACAGAAACTATCCCAGCATCTTCATTCTTCTTTTCAGTAGGACACTAATATTCTATGTAGTCATAGTATGGGGGTGTTCTGTAAAGGAAACAGTTGTTGAAGGAAGTTGGTAACAGGAGTGGGATCTTTCACCCATGACAACACTTCAAACTGTCCAAGGTCATTGATGTCCATTCAGCAATTGATGAAATTATCAGGAGATAATTAAGAGGGAAAGCATTCACACCACAGACATTCCTTGGCAGCCTTGGCCAGGTATGGGAGAGGTCAAATACTGAAGTGAACTGTCCTCACTTTATGGATTGAGAAGAATCAGGGTAAGACATGCTGGCAGAGAAGAATAACAAAGGAACCAACATCACATCCCTCTCTCAAGAGGCAGATTATTCCCTTCCTGTGCATCTTTTTCACAGTCTGTTTCTATAGCATCCCTCATCAACACTCTGCTTTGGAACATCTTCTGAAGGATTAAAGGGCTTCTCTTAACCCTAGGAGGGAACAAAGCTGAGGTTTCTTCAAACCATGCTGCTTCCAAGGACTCTGCAAGTGAAGTAACCCATGTGATCTGCTCCACTGAACCACAAGGAACACACAGACACCTCCAGACTGAGAGCACTTCAGAGACAAACATAAGCAAAGAGAAAACTACCAAAAATAGAGGTCATGAAAACAGGTGCTGTCATGATGGATTTTCCCCAGAAAGTACACTAAACAGGAATCCTGCTCCAACACCAGTTAGTAACTGCCGGTGAGTTTTCCTGGAAGCTCATTTAAACTCTATTCCCAGCAGATCTTTACACAACCCTGTTGTGGGTACACAGAGAGCATGAAGCACTTTTCCCTTTTTTCCCCCCTTTGTATTGCCCTCCTACAGCTGGCGTGGGATTACAGCTAAGAGCTTCAGAGCCCTTAAAGCAGGGACAGAAGACAAATACATGTCTGCAGCATCCCACGTAGTTCACTCCAGCCAGCCCAAGCAGTGCAGTCAGGTCTGCACACAGCAAGAGGCCACCTGCCCCTCATTAAAAGCCTTGCTGTCACCCACTCTTCCCGGGAAAGCTTCCTGTCACCATCGCAGAGAACTGACATCACAAGCTGCTGCCACTACTGGTGCTTTTCCCCTCCCTGGGAAAATAAATAACAACAGCAGTCCCCTCCATACTGGGTTGAAACCTGCAATTAAGAATTCATTCAGGGGCAGATCTCTAATTGGTTTCTCCCAGGAGAAGGGGAGACTCAGCAACATGTTGTGTATGCTGAGAACTAAAAAGGACTCCAGAAAAATGATGCTGGAGGAAGAAGAGTCACTTGGGTTTTTTCCTGTTGGAGGCAGGAAGTGCAAGGGAACAGAAAGAGGACAAACACATGCTCCACCACCAGAAGAGGTTTTACACCTAATATTGATGGGTTTAGCTTTTTGAAATTGTTGTCTTTCTCTCTGAATACTTGCAAGACTTAATAAAAACAAGCTTTCTGAAGGAGCCAGCTGCTGCCTGCCATCTCCCCCACACCTATAGAAAAGCAATACAGAGTGGGCTAAGTTTCTGCAGCATCTTCCCTTGCTTTGTTTTATTTTTAACTCTGTGTCTGCCTCCAGTTCTCAGAACAACTCCTGCACATCCCTGTCATTTCAGACTCATTTCCCACAGTGGATTTCGGATTCTTGCAGTATTTCAAGTATCCCTAGATGAAATGCCAGGGTAGATTATTTTTCTTGATCCCAGTACCCCTTTTTATCATTTATTTTCACCAGGCTTCTGAAAAGTACTTTTTTTCCCCTGAACAAAACAACAAGGACAGCAGGACCTCGTTGTACACACAGTCCTATTTCTTCTGACCCAAGATCTGATGCTGGTTAGGCCAGGCTGCCACAGCACAAGTTACACTGAGGTCAATCTCTTCCCTCAACACAAGTCAACAGGCCAGTATTGGACCATGCTCAAAAATGGCAAACATAACACAGTGGGACTTTTCCATCAGATAAATTGTGCCTTGGAAGTGAAGAGAGGATAACTGGGAAAGATACGATTTTTAGTTGCTTCCACTTAGCATCTTTATCTTATTATCTACTGTTTATAAAATTTCCCATTAGACCACCCTCGTGTCTCATGAAGAAGTCAGCATGCTCCCTGAAGATATTTTCAATATAATATTCCTAGTTAGGTTTGAATCATGGCAGAGTAAACTATACCACCTGAAAACAGTAAGCCTGCCACCCCTGCTCTTGTAACCATCACTGCCGTGTCTCACGCTTCTCCCTGAAGCACTGTAGGAAATATTCTCTAGTCCCTATCAAACACCACACATCAAAGCCTGGATCAAAATGACATGGAAAGACAACAGCAGTACCCCCAAGTACCAGGCTATGCAATATTTTGCCTTTTAACCATACTGTGTCTCACAGCAGAGGAGCAGCTGCAGCAACTCACCGCAGGTACATCCTTGTGATTCCCTCCAGCCTCCTGGTGAGGTGAGATGAGACCATTATCATACAAAGTCTCTTTTGCATGGAGTACACTGCAAGCTCTGCCCAAGCAGGACAGTCCCCATTACTCTGATAGGGCAACTCAGCCAACTCCTCTCTCACTGGCTTCTCTTCGTCTCAAAAGTTCATTAAGCTGGTGGAGGATGAAGGCTCAAGTTAATCTTGGGTTGCCTGCATTCAAAATAAGTAGCTAGTCCAGCAAAAAATCCCCTCGTGAGTTACTACCTTCCTCTAGAAACCCAAACAGTGATTTTTACTTACTTTTTAATACTTTACCTTTTGATACTTTACCACTATCAACAAGCCAAGCTAACAGCCATTTGTCTTAACTGATCTCTGCCTTTGAGGGATACTATCCAAGTACTCCCCCATTCCCTAAACTCTTTCCTTCCACGCACACA
The DNA here is from genome assembly GCF_001715985.3 of Manacus vitellinus. Classification (NCBI taxonomy): domain Eukaryota; kingdom Metazoa; phylum Chordata; class Aves; order Passeriformes; family Pipridae; genus Manacus; species Manacus vitellinus. The sequence continues at coordinate 2,656,834 of NW_021940526.1, read as the reverse complement.
CCACTGCTGTTTTTTTCTTTAGATCTGATGATTCCACAATATCCTGATGCATTTTTTGCTTGACTTGTAATGAAGGCTAAGCAGAAAAAAATTGAGTGTGCTCCTGCTTCACCTGCTCTCCTCCAGACCCCAGGATTTTTCTGTACAAAAATAACTAGAGGTGAATATCCAGATTCATACTCAGAAAAACTGGAGCATACTGTCACAAACATGACTAGCTCTGCCCACCCAAAATTTCACTTCACATTTCACCTTCCATGACAAACTTTTTTCCTCCATCTTGTTTTACACAACATCAAGATATTGGGATACTGTCAAGAGCTCTCACCTTTCACTGCACAAAATGAAAATTGAACAAGCAGAGATTCCAGCTTAAACTTTTTAAAAATTAAAGACAAAGTAATTGCTGTGTCCTCTGATTCATAGCCAGTAGTCCTTAGAGAACAACACTGGGAACTTTGCAACACACAGGTGGATTCCTCAAACCAGTGCTCTGAATTTCCCTTGCTCACAGTGATCAGGTATTTCGTCTTCCAGCAAAGATGTACAGCATGATGAAAGCAAAGGCTTTAGATCTCAAGAGAGAAATTTAATCCCCATTTCTCAGGTGACAAATGGTAATTCACAGGTAGAGAGATTTACCTGCAAGTCTTATTGCAGTAGAACAGTAATATCATTACCTCATTCCTCCCATTTCCTCGCAGTTTCCACAGAGAATGAAGGCAGTTTTGAACCCAGTTTTGACCTGTTTTACTGCCCCAGGAAGGGAAACATGAGAAAGAATTGGTACTTTGTTGGTCTCAATAAGCACTGAGAATTCAGGGGTTCATTGACATTGTTTAACTCCCGGCACCTGAACAACCTCATGTGAAAACTGCCAGGCCTAACAATGAAAAATGTTCTAAGATTAGGAAAAAATGTTACATTAGTGAATCACAGTTTGTCCTGCCAAACCAGGTTCCTGCAATTAGTTTTGAGAACTGTGAATGAAGCTCATGCCTTTCTTAGCATGGGCTTTTCCTACATAAAATCTTAACTAGTTTGGATGTTGTCTTCCCTTCCTCTCCCTCATCTATATTAAGCTATTGATACTTCACTTGCAAATATTTATTTACTCATTGGGGCATGAGTATCTTAATCATTATGTTTGTATAAAGCACAAGAGAAGACGTGATTAGTCTTGCTTTAGGCACTCCTGTCATGTTAGTTTATAATGGCAGTGGTATATTCAAATTATGGTGCATCCACCCCTCCCAAAAACCCCAGTGCTACCTCTCTTGGATCAGGCTGCATGCCAAGAAAGAAAAATATTGAGTTTCTATAGTGTGTTTAAAAAAAAATTAATTTATAAAACTCTAAGATTCAGATTATGAAAAAAAAAAAAAAAAAAGGGAAACAAGAGGCTTCCAGCACAAGTTCTTCCCTGCATTCTGATTTCCAGTGCAGGCAGGTGGAGCTGAGGGCTCCAGCCAGCACGCAGAGCTCTGCTGGCTGGGGATGCAGCAGTCTGCACAGTGATTGCTCAGGGTGCAGAGAGGGATGCTGGCAGATTGGTCCTGAAGGGTCTTTAGTACAACCAAAAGGATAAAATTCATTTAGCCAGAAGAGATAGAAAAGGCCTTTTGCAATAATATCAATAAAATCTCATTCAATCTCTATCCCCCCCCAAATCCCCATTGCAAATTTAAGACTGATTAGCTGGCTGAGATGAGCAATTAAAATAGAACATTAGAAGACACTTAGGTGAATTAAGCACCTTGTGTGGATATGTGGCAATAAATCTGTTCCCTGGCAGTGTGTGGGAGAATTCCTCCCTACTGTAGATTCATACCCAGTATCAGGCAGGGCCTCACTTGCTTATTGCCAAATAAGCAGTGGGACTGGTGCATAGGATGGCAGCAATCCCAGTCTCTATATGCAGGAACAAAACAGTGCCAGGGATAATTCTTCATACAGGTAAACTGGAGGCATCTCCTTTTTCACGAGGAAATGCCATGCCAGATATTAATATACACAGGCTGCTTCTCCCTTCAACCTGTGTTGTGTTATTATCTGTTTATGAGGGAAGAGAAAAACAACAAATTGTGCAGAGCTTTGACCCTCCCTCCAACAAACCAGTCAATGTCACCAAGCAGATCAATTCAAAGAGTCAAATTCCAATACCTTTATCACACCCAGAAGCTTCTCCAGCTTCTAATGTGAAGAAGGCTGCACAATAAATGATGATCTAAGCAATAAAGTAGTAACAGCTGGATTTTTAGACAGCCCCTGTGCCAGCATAAGAGGGCACAGCAATGCTGCCCTACCCACAAAGGGCCACATCCTGGCTCCTGTTGGAAGCACACGTGTGGGGAGCAGGGAGAAAACCAGAAAATTCCTGGGAGGAGCCTACAAAGCTTATGAGGCAGCACAGGATCCAGCTCCCCTGACATCAGCAGGGCAGCTCCTGCTCTGGCAAGCTCTGTACTGTCACAATCCTTGGTCCATTTTCCATCCACTGTGGCTGGAGGTGTAAGTGCTGGAAGCACAGCTTTTAAACAGCCGAAAGCTAAAAAGCAAATACGTGCTCCAAAGGGATTATTTTAAATTTCTTTGAGTATTTGGGGCTGGGCTCCCAACGAATTCAAATAGCTGAGATTACTTACAAACCCGGCGCTGCTGAAAATCCCCCCAACGAATGACTCCTGCCTTGAAAGGACCTTGGCTCCAGCACAAAGCTATTTCTGCCTTAGCATGATCGATCCTGCCAACCTGCCGGGCTTTTTGGGCAGGAGATCTCGGATCAGCTGAAGGGGACGTTCTGCAGAGAGGCTCCAGTGCCGAGACAGAGCAACGCACCCAGCAAGGCATCGAGCCACGTGACTCACAGGAGCAAGGGGACACTCAGAAACCAGATAAAATCATGGAATATTCTGAGCTGGGAGGGACCCACAAGGATCATCAAAGTCCAGCTCTTGGCCTTGCACAGGAGAGCCCCAACAATCCCACCATGTCCCTGAGAGCGTTGTCCAAACACTCTTTGAGCTCAGGCAGGCTTGGTGCTGTGACCACAGCCCTGGGGAACCCATGCCAGTGCTCAACCACCCTCTGGGTGAAGAGCTTCATTACTCTATCTGGACCTTCTCTGCAGATCTGTGCTACTCACTGCCTTCCAAGGGTCCTGCCCACTGGGAACACGAGGAGATCTGATCCCTGATGCAGCACAAGCAGCCACAGTTCTGCCAGCCAAAGGTTCTGCACCACCCTGAGGGATGGCTGGGGAAGCAGGAGGAGCATCCTGACTCTAGAGGAATGAAGGTAGCTTGGGATGCAGCTGCATAAGAGGAGCAAAAGCTGCAACAAGGCTATTTTCACACCTAGACTCTTCTTGAACATGACTTTGGACACTGCTCCTGCTTCAGGGACAAGCAGAAGCTTCTCTTATTCACCTTAAACTATTTATTACAAACAAGAGTCAGATATAAAGCTTAATATTAAACATTTTAATCTTGTTTGCATGTGTGCTGTGGGATTGAAAACCCCCACAGGAATAACTGACTCCCACAAACAGCTTTAGTGTCAACTTCAGATCCCCTGACAGGTAAGTGCTCACAAAGTTGGGGGTAAGGACAAGGCAAAAGCCAACACTGAAGCTCATCAGGTGAGGCAGCCTTACCACCCCAGGGTTAAGTCCCTGAGCAGGTAACACACACAGCTCCCTGCCCAACCACTGTGCCATGCCAAAACCAAACCAATTTGCCTCTGATTAGCTGTCCTTTTATAATCACACAGACCTCACATCTTCAACTCTGTGTTCAAGGCTCTGCTCCATCCCCAGTTCTTCACCTCTTCCTGCCTTTTCTCAAGCACTCCCCTGCGCACCAAACGTCACCCTCAGCCCACTACACTGAGCAGACAAGTCCCAGCAGCCCATCACCCTGCAGCCAAGGGTCAGCCTAGACATTAAACCCTTCACTTTTGGCCTTTCTTTAGGAGTGGAAAAAATAACTGGTCCACAGACATATTGCAAAGGCTTAACCTCCATCCTCCAGATGCAGGAAAAGTCAAATAGCAAACCATAAATCTAGAGTATGGTCAGGTCAGGTGTGGGAAAGAAGCTCCTCTGCAGCTCTCTGTGCCTTGGAGGTGCTCCAAGGGCCACCCCACCCCTCTCACCATCCCGAATCACTTCCAAAGGTGTTTTGCAACTAAGGGCCATGGTCTCTTTGCTAAGCAGGCAACCACAGAAGGGACATCAGCTCCCTTGCCCTTGTGCCTTTTCTTCCACCCAGGCTCACGTTGCCTGCAGAGGGGCATAAGAAGAGCCCCCATCTCCTCTGCTCAGCTTCAGAGTCAAACTAACAGCCAAGCTCCCAGCAGAGCAGTCCCCAACATCCCTTGGAGCCCATAACACCAAGAAAAATGTCAGAGGCAAGGGCCTATTTTAATCTCCCTATTATCTGGATCATCCTGGTCACAGAGAACATTACTTAGGAACCATGGTTTCAGCTGTAGTAGTAACACTAAAGTAATGATCTATTTTAATTGTTTATTTGTCTTATTATTATTTCTCTAGTCACCTTTAAACTCCATCCCTTCACCTTGGAAAGGTGCTGGGAGATCATGAGGAAGCCCAAGTCTCTGCTAGTATTTTAAAAGCATTTTTGACATAAATCAGAGACAAATATGCCACAGAGCTGCTCTAAGGCCAACAGCAAGAAAGGAAGCACTGCTGTAGGCACTGATGGGATCTGGGAAGGCAGCTGAGCCTCATAATGGGCTTAACAGGGGTCCCAGGGTAGCCTTCATCCTCACCTGGGGGTGTTCATTTGTGGTCTCTGCAGGCTCCAAGAGACTCCTCTTAATAAAAGGTCTCTTTTTTTGGCAAGTGTGAGAGCTGCAGTCTGACTTGTGGGTGGTTGCTGAGACAGTCAAAGTAACGAGGATTTTTCCCACATAAGAAAGCATCTCTAAGGAAGTATTTATAAGTGATCCAACAGAAATCAATATCATCCCTCAGTCCAAAGCTGTCTGCAGACCTGCATTGAAGTCCACAGGAAATTTTGGATCAGGCCTCCACTTTCTCCAGTCCTTTCTCATTTTCTTACACTGCAAGAGCACACCTGGATCAGGCAACATAAAAGCTTCTCCTCAGCATGCCAGCACACCCATGCCTGACCTGTAACATCCCCTGCCGTGCCAGGACTGGCCTTACCAGCAGTGCAGGCTGCCAAGTGTTATCACACTCCAGTGTTTGGAACTTGCATGAAAAACGTAGATTTGACAGTAAGTGACACCTCAGATTCAGCTCCATATTATGCACACAGCTCATATGAGAACAAGGCTCACTAATTACTCGAGAGGAGTCTGTAACTGTGCATGTTTTAGAAACAGGCAGGTCAAAGAATGCTCCTTAAAACACCTTCATAGCAGGGGCAAGAATTAGGTTGAGAGAAGCAGAGTTTTCCTCAGATGATCTCTGGTTACTCAAAATATTTTGGGCATTTATTAGTTTTTCAGGAGAGGAAAGGAAAAAATATTCTACATTCAGAAGTTGGGGAGTTCTTGACAGATTAGCTTCCCTCACTTGCAATTTTCAGCAAGTTTCTCCATTAAAAAAAAAAAATCAATTATTTGCAGAGCACTCGGAGGTGAAATTGAAATAACTCTCAGGAAGTTTCCAGGGCAGTTTTCATTCCCATTTAAGAGATATATTAAGACATTGACCCATAAATCCATAGAGATAGTCTTTCTGTTAGACTGAGGATGCAGAAGATTCCTTTTTTTTGCCTCAAATAAGGCTGAGGAATACTGCCAGGAATAATTTTAAACCTGCTGCAGCGTATATGGAAGCTGAAGAACACAAGGGTTAACAGCTTAAGCTACATATTTGTCTGGTCTATCTTGAAACTCAGTCTTTCTGCTGTATAGAATAAACCTGGCCTCCTTTTGAGTCACTTGAATTATTCCAGATGCACATCCAGGTGATGGGAAGTTGACATCATGGCCCAGAGGAGCACTTGCCATTTCCCCTTGAGTGAGTTCCCTGTCTGATGTAGCCCCTTTCTGGGCAGAGATAAAACAAACATATCAGGCTTTGCCAAGAGCCTTCAGTGACAGAAACAAGGCTCCAAAAGGATCAGTAAGCTTGATGTCTTCCCTTTGCCTAACAAACCTCCTCTCCAGGCAGTTGCCCTGTTGGCTTCCCAGGCTCTCCTTGGAGAGGTGAATTACCGAGGCAGCACCAAGTCCCCCTGGGCAGAGATATAGTAAACAATAGGTGAGGATGAAAACATAACCTTAATAGGGGAGGAAAAAGCAACAGGAAGAGAGATTGAGACAGATTCAGCCCAAGTTTCAATAGGGGAGGAGAGACAGCTACACCAATGCAGCACGTTCTGTGAAACACCAGCAAGGACTGCTCCAGGCAGTTCTCTCAGGGAGGTTTATGCTTTTCTGTCTCAGCCCAAAGCACTAGTTTTCAAGGTAGAAGTGGCTTTTTCCAGAATGCTACAGCTGTTCAATATCCAGGCTATGAGCAAAACCCAAGTCCCTGCTCTTTTTCTAGAGCTTGGTCTCTTCCACCACTCTGCACAGCACAGAGCAAGAGAATTTGCTGAAGAGAGAGAACCTTTTCTTGCCCAACACAGTGAAAGTTGGAGCAAAAGGTGTTACCCAAAAGCCCAAACTGAATATGTACAATAACGTTGTTCAGATGGGCAGCAGCACTCATGGGCTCTGTAAGGAAGAGTAAACAGCTGCCTGGCCTATATAACACAGATAACTAATATGGAGTAACAGCTATTGGTGAGCAGTACAGTCCTGGGATCTGTAAACCCTGGATCTCAAAAAAAAAAGACAAAATATTATGCCCACCTGTCAAAACCCTCAGCCTCAGCTTCTGAGCCTCCTAACCCTGGAATTCCTCTAACACTGCACCTAGAAACAGAATCCAGCTCACTCCTCAAAGAGGGGTTCAGCTTAACATCGAGTTTCTCATTGAAAGCAGCAGATAATGGCTAAGGTAGCGCTGACAAAACAAGGCCTTGAGGGAAAAAGAATCCCTGGGACTGTGCCTACGTTAAAAAGAAATTAAAAATGTATGCTTGACTGGACTGCATGTCTCTTGTTTGTCTGACTGAGGGTGATCTAAAGTCCTGTTGCGTGGCAAGCAGCTCACAAATAAAGACTGCTACTATGTGAGGAAGCCTTTCCTTCTTTTTCTGAATCATTTTTATGGATGCCTGAGGTTATTGCAAACTATTGCATCAACACTGAATCACTCCTTCCTTTGCATATTTAAGTACAAACCATCCTCTTCATGCAACTTTGTTATTCCGTTGAATCAAAGCAATAAAAAAGGGAGAGGAAAAAGGCCACGACATCCTTACTTTCAGCTTCCCAAGTCACTTAGTCTCAACTTGAATTTTAGCTACACATCCAGACAGCAGCACTAGTTGTTACATCAGGGGTTTAGAAGCAAGTGGAAAGGAGGAGGTGAAACAAACCCAGGAGACAGCCAAAAGGAAAACATCTTTAAAGCTCCCCTGAATTGGTGACACTTACCTGTTTGTTCCATTTTATGCCTCTGGGTCTCTCTGAAATAGAGAAGAGCAATTATAAAGTGACCCACTTTCCTCCTGTTTAGTGTAAGGAGGAAACAGGGGGAAGGGGAAGAAGGGGAGGAGAGGGAGAGTTGCAAAAGGATAATATCAAAGGGGAGAAACAAGGGAAAAAAAAGGCAAATCCTCACAGAAGGTAGGAGGGTAAATTGTGATGACCCAGTTTAAAGGAAGAGCAGGAACTAGACCTACTAACAGTCAACACCTTCCCACACACTCTAAGGAGATGAAACTCAGGGCTTACAGCACTTCTTTGTGGTGCAAACCCATCCCTCGAGGACAAAGTTTATGCAGCTAAAGTCTAACATTGAAAGAAGGTGCCTCTCCCATCATCCCTTTTACCTGGGTAAGGGAGGGGTGGAGCAACATCCTGGTTGGGATGGAGCAAATCAGGGCCAGGTGCTAAAAATTAAGGTCCAAAGAACTCAGGCAGTTTGCAGTAGCTGTGGCTCCAGTTTGCAGTAGCTGTGGCTCCCTCCCAGGTGAGGCTGGGAGACACATCAAGATGCCAGGGGAATGGACAATCTTTCTCCTTGTAAAGACTCAAGAAGTGGCATCACATGTGCTCAAGTCAGAGGAAATCACTGGATCTGGTGGCATGATCTGACATGGCAGCTGTAGCCTTCATTCTGGTTTGGGGCAGCATCTTCAGGACATCTTCGTCTGCTGTGGCTGTCACCATTTGCTGTGACAACTGATGAACCTATAAGTCTGCAGGGGACCCTAAGAGCTGTCTGTTTTCTAGACAGAAACTGGTGTTTGGGAGGAGAAGGGGTGTTCTGGTTTGCTTTACACTTTTGTCTTTTGCCTAAAGATTAGTGATGTTTCTATTTCCCTCCTTCAATCCCATTTACTTCACTCAGTATAATCAGGCACAAGTGGAATGAAGTTGGTACTCGTGCACCACTTCACACCATTCAAAAATGATTAAATAAATACTGTAACAAATACATCTACTGTGTGGTTGACAATTCTAACCATAAAGGAAGGAGTAGCCATACCCTCATCTCCAGGTGGATTATTAAAAATCACAAGCCAGCTTGTTGAACTCATCACAGCTCCACTGATTTCAAAGCCTACAAACAAAGAGAATTGCAGTTCTCAGTTCCAAAAGTCTAGACACAGTTTTAAATTGCCTGTGTTCCTGTAATCAAGAAATATTCCCCCAAAGCATGACCTTGTTTATTTTAATAAAGCAGAATAGTTTTAAATGAAAAATGGAGTTTAACCTTTACCTTGTCTCTCTCACAGGCACAGATACCTGTGTTTATATCCCCTTTCCTCTGTAAAATACAGACCAAATGATCCTACTCCTCCTTCCTCTGTGTCCAACATCTTTGTGACTCTGTGCCTAGTGAGACTTGGGCAGAGCCTTCTTCTCATGACAGTTGAGCTTGGCCTAAAACTCCAATTGGCAAGGTTTTTGGAGACCTCAGACCAGTCCTACCTCCAGGCCAGAATATAATTCCTATTATATTTATAATTATAATAATTATTCCATGATTATGTTGTGACTACTTCTCCTTTACACATCAGATAATAGATGTTAGAGTCTGGCCTTGCTGGAAATGACACAGTCAAACTGGACTGTGTAGCTGTGGGAAGAACCCAGCCAGGGCAGAAGGAGGTGGGGTCAGCAGTGGAGACACAGACTCACCAAATATTTAAGTCCTGGTTGCTCTTTAAGCAACTAGTTGGGAATTGAGTACCAAAATACCTTTGGGGATCTGGCTCTGCACATCTAAGAGAGTAATCAGGAAATCAGTGGGGACTCATCTCTGAAGGTTGATGTTAAAATCATATTTTAAATCTCTCTATTTTTGAACATAAGCCTCAGAGGAATCTTGGCTTGGCTTGAAGTGGAGCACCTGATCATAGACAGGTCCTTAAAAAAGCCCACAGCTTAACTGTATATCTAGAGATCCCAAAATTGCAGGGGAGAATCAGGCCCAGCCATTCCCTCAAATTTAATCAGAAGCAGCCTGGGGCACACAGAGGCAAGTACCGCTGATGGTCAAAATTCAGTAGTTACATAAACAGCAGTGAATGACAGAAAATAACTGGGAGTTCTGCATAAAGGGCTCAATCCTCAAACTGTTCTTATCACACGGCCCATAACAGATTAGGGCATGCCTTGGCATCTAAGACTGGAAAATGCAGAAAGTGGAGAGGCTGTGAAATGTTCAGGGCCAAAGTAGGTACATTTTTCCTCTCTTTTTTGCTTTATGCCTAGTTCAGTTCATTTCCCAGTCACATACTTGAGGCATAGATGGGCAGTGCTAGGATAAACAAGATATTTCCCTCTCTGCTGAGAAAAAAATAAAGAATGGAAATGTCTGAGGAAGCTGGAGGAAATTGAGGCAGACTTTGTGTCACAGCCGGCTCCAGGAGAGCCCAGGAATTAACGTCCAGGACCTGGTGGCACTGTCAGCACTGTGGTGTTTTGCTCACTTAGCTGCCTCACAGCCCAGCTTGGCAGCACCCAGGAGTGTGTGTTGGAGGTTGAGGGTGATGCTGTGACAGCCAGGAAGCTCCCACTGCCCACAGATCTCAAATCATGGCCAAAACAAGGGCTTTCTTTGCACCTCTGAACCTGCTGCAGGCTCTGCCTGCTCTGCCCTTTGCTGGCTCCTGGCTGGTAACGTGGGAACCCACATCATGTCCCTCTCATACAGGAAAGTGTGTTCCCTGTCTCATTATTCATGGGCTGTGCCCACAGGTACCAGTTGTTCAGCCTGCTGAATATTTGCCTGAATAATTAGGAATGAGCTGAATCATTCTTAGACCAAATTCCGGTTTTCTATCTCCTCCTTCCTCATTTATAGGCTTTGCTTCTCGCAGCTCTCCTGAATACAGTGTGAAATGAGTGTTCAAGTACTATGGGATCGAGTAAAAAAAAAAAAATCCCCATGTACTTTTTCTTTTTTTCTTTTTTAAACCACCCTCAAAAGATGCTAAAGAATCAGCTAAACTTGCTTAGTAGCACTTATTGCGACAGAAATCCTAGTGCTTTGGTGCAAAAGGCTGCCCCCCTCTGCATCTTCCAGGATAGAGGCATCCGTGTTCCTGAATGACACAGGATATATCCCTTCCCTCACTCAGAATAACTGTAGGAAAGGTAGTTGTTCCTACTAAGCTTATTGGGTGACGTTCGTGATCTCTTTAATGATTCTGTCCTACGTTGTTTTACTAAAATACATGATTTCTGCTGCAGCAGAGCTTGAAAATGAATCTTAAATTGAACACAGTTTTCTCACTGGAAACCTACCTTTTATCCTGCTCCCACTCCCTCCCTGCTTTCTCTTCCTTTTTCCATCCCTTATCCCTCTTTCCCAAAGTTATGCTGCATTTTATTTTGCCTTCACTGCATTTTCCTCCCTGGCTTTTGATAAAAGGAGCCAAATTCATCCCTGCTGGTATCCAATGGACTGAAATTCTTCTCAAAGGCGTTATTGGGCTGAATCCAAACCCAGCCAGCATTTCGCAGTGCTGGTGGCTTAGTCAAAACAGCAGTTTATAATTTCTCTTTTCCTTCCCTTATCTACCGTTAAGATGAATTATTAATAAGTACTAGTATTGCTCTCTGAAAAATCATACTTTATTTCAAAACCACCTATCAGACAAGCTGTCTGACTGAAAATTCCTTTTTAACTTTCCGTGTGTGCTTGGAACTCGCACAGTGCGTGCGCACAGACAGCCTGGATTTCAGACCAGGGCTCACTCTGGGATTCCTCCTGCCATCTGCAGTGCTCACCTAACCCAAGCGCTGGGCACGGTTAACCCGTGCGTGAGCCGGCCAGGAAAGGTTTGTTTTTCCAAATTGTCGTTTATGACGCTAAATCTGCTTCCCAATCAGGCTGCTGTTCCAGATCCCTCACCTGGAGGAGGGGGGGGTGTGTCTGCACAGCGTTAATCTGATGCTGTTAGTCTGTGTTTACAGCCCTCAAACCTGACAGGTTCCCTCCTTCCCTGCGGTTTCCGTGTGCACAACTCATTAGATACTCTAATGCAGCAGGAAGCCCCTCTTGCCTGAGAATTCCTCTGTCGTATATTTAGCAAACTTTTGACTGCTTCCCTTCAAATGAGACTGAAGGACATATTTTCGTAGGAGAGGGTGCGACTCACAAAGCACGATCTACAGTCACGTTTTTCTGTGGGGAACTACAGAGCAGGGGAGGAGGAATCACCCGCAGTTCTCTCTCCTTCTCCCCCGCGCTTTCCCTTCCCTCCCCTCCCCGTCCCTCCCCCACGCCCATACAACCATAACACGAGATGAACGCGCTCCAAAATACAGCTGCATCGTCTTCCCTCTCTTCCGGTTTTCCTTGCCTTGGCAAAAGTGAGGGGGGGGGGAAGAGATATGATGAGGATGGAATTATCGCTAATGCGGGACTGATGTTTTGACTCTGTGTGATCCACAGACTGTTTAGAAAAGCCTGGACCAGGGTGTCCGAGTTAAACAGAGCCAGGGCTCGGTTATCGCTCACAGGAGAGGCTCAGACAGGGGAGAGAGAGGCATCTGTAGGACTGGATGGTTCCATAAATGAACGCACTAAGGCTTGTGGAATGACAGGGAAAGGATGACTGAGGTTACGAAAGGGAACATCGCACTTCGGCTGCAATCCCCATCCTTCATTAAATTCCCCATTAAGAGATAATTTTTACAAACATACACGGTTTTGTACGAAATGAAAGGATTTCCTTCCGATTAGAAATCACACTGGAGACAGCTCCATTTGCTCCAAATTAGGTACGCTCTGAATGAATATTTTAATTAATCCATGATAAATCAGTCAGGCTCTTTCCTGGAACAGAGCTACCGTTTCCTACCTCGGCAGCAGTGGGATGTGTTCACTCTGCTCTGTGAGTGTAGGTGCCTAGGCTTTTGTTTGTTTTTAATTTCTCTCTTTTTTTTTAACCTGTCCCTCAAATGATCAGTTACAACACATGCCCTCAACCATGGATTTCCTTGCTTTTGGCTGCTCCTACTTAGGCGGGAGGAGGGAGGAGAGGGGGGGAGTAACCAGATTAACACACTCAGACCCCTGGCAGGACGTTCTGAGACATAAAAAGAGGGGAGAAGAAGCAAGAATTCACACATAAAAATAGAAGCCCACGTAGATTGGCCATATATGGAGTACCGGGGACTTCAGAGGGATACCCTCTTCGGACCACCCCTTGGCGGAGGGAATCGCTGCTGCGGGAGG
>NW_021940526.1:2546427-2642378 GCF_001715985.3 Manacus vitellinus | reverse complement strand
CTCCCCGCTCCCCGGCACCGCAGCCTCCCCGAGCCCCTCGGTGCGGCGAAGTTGGTAACTTCGCTGCTTTTTCTGCGGGGCGAATAAACAAGAGGAGAAAAGGGGTATTGGGCTGCGTGTCCAGACACTGCGCTGCGTAGCTGCGTCAAAGCGGGGCCGCGGGATCTGCCAGATTTACGTGCTTGGCTTGAATAATTGCTGCCGGTTTCGTTCCCAGCTGAAAAGCGGGGGGAGAGGGGGGGCTGGTCTGTGGTGCAGCCCGGGGGTGGCGGAGCAGCCCCACAACCCGTACCCGTCTGCTGCCAGCCCTGGCCACAGCATCCGCAAGGACATGCCCGTCCCACATCCCCCATGTCGTCCCAGCTCTGGGCACGGAGCTGCTCCCGCACCGACCACAGCAGCATGAGGATGGTGTGGGGCAGCCACCCCTGCGGGTGGCAAGGGAAGGGATGGAGCCATACGGGAACTGAGTGCTCCAACGGGTGTAGCTATGGGAAGTGATTCTCTCCTAGGCCCCCATCTCCCTGCATGTCCCTGCATCATGGGCACGGACACCAGTCCAGGGAAAAGCAGCAGTGGTTTTCCATTGCTGCTGTGTAGCGCAGAAGGGGTCAGCCAGGAGGTGACCACTGAAGAGTTTGATCCCTCGGATGGGTGCCAAAAAGATAACAGAGGTGACCAAACCAAAGGTGCAGGCAGGTCTGATTTGCAAAAGCAAAAGCTGGAGGCTCCCTCCGAAGTCAGGAGGAGTTGCAGAAACTCAGCACGTTACGAAACAAAATGCAGCTAAATAGCAACCCCCAAAGAAATGCAGCTTAACTTTCTTTCTACAGCTAACTAGAAAATTAGAGTGGCATTTCCAAGAGCACTCCGGACCCAGCTCTGTGTCCACTGAACTCATGGGGGCAGTGAAAGAAAGAACAGCAGAATCCAGCCAGTACTGAACCCATCTAATGAGATGCAGCTCCAATTTGCAGATTTATTACACTGGAGGTGGGAGCTGCTTTTCAGGTCAAGAGAAAGCTTTTTATTTGTCTCCCTATGCTTTAGGTAGGGCAACAAATAGCAAAACTGAAGTGCTAAGGCAAATAAAGCACGGTCTGTACCTAATGCTTGCACTGCTTTAACTGAGCGAGGTAACAAAACTAAATACTTTCCTGTCAGTGTGAACAACTTCAGGGATTTTTATGTCTCTGTGTCACAAGGCTACAGCTGTTGCATTTGTAGCAACCCTCGGGGAAAAATGGGAAGTATATGGCACGGTGTAGGGCTCGGGTTTTTTAATTATTTCTTCTCTCAGGAATGAAGGGAAGAAACTGTTTTACCTTTGCTTTGGCTTGTTGTCACACAACTACTCTTCTCCTTGTAATTTTTTCTCAAATCTCTGTCGTAACTCTTTATAATATAAGGATGGTACTTTCACCTGCACATATTTATACACACACACACACACTCATTTCAGAGATTTCTGGGGTTCTAAGCTGGGTACAACTACAACAAATGCAGACTGACTTTGCAGCTTTCCCATTTTTCTGTCTGTGGACTTTCATGCCCTGCTACCAATGCAGTCACCTCTGGGCTGGGCCAGTGCCAGGCAAGCTGTAACAAGAGACTTGTTCAACCGTTTTAGAGCATCCAACAGAGACAAGAATAATACTTTGCTTGGGAGCTGCAGCAGGATGCAGATCTCGGGCAGATCAGGATTACCTTGAGGAAGCTGGACTTTGGAGCGGGCACCAGGGCTCATATATTTGCTCCTGGGAGTGCTGGATACAGTTTGTTGAGGCCATAAGTTGTCAAAGAATAGTTTATTATTTTTTAGCTCATTATTTTTGAGCCTTCAGTGATATCTTTAACTCTGGCTTTCTTGCCTACTGACCTTGCAGATTTAGCTTGCTGCATCATATTGCAACCAGCAGTTCTCCAAAACACACAAGTGATATTCCTAGTTCTTGTCTGTCACCCCCTTGTTACTCCCCCCACAAATGCTTAGATACACACACTCCCACCAGCAAAATCTGACTCTCATCAGATCACAGTTTTCAATATGCTGTCCCACATCCCACTAAGTTTTCTAGGACTTTCCTTTCCACGGAGCACCAAGACAAGTCAACTTCATAGGCTCAAAATATTTCTTCCTGCTTTGTGATGGCCCCATGGCTGACATTGTGAGACTCAGAAGTGGAATTGAATGGCCTAGGGGAAGTGTTTGAACTACTTGCCCTGTTATTTTAGAAGGAAATTTAGCTTTGCCTTTAAATCTTTCATTTTGCTCATTTGCTATTTCCTCATCTTCATGCTGAGCTACAATCCTCTTTTGATTCCTGCTGAAGACCACCGGGATGAAAGGCACACAAACTCAGGCATTAGGACCCTGATGATTGTTGACTTCTGATTTTGATTATTCCAAGGAGTCTAATCCAAAGTCAGTTAAAATCAAGGAAAACACTTCCCTGCACATCATTCTGTGGGATTTGCAATGGAACATTGAGCAGTTTAGGTTTTTCAAAGGGAAACAAGTGCTGTGTACATATTCCCTCTGAAATTTACTGGCACTCAGTAGTTCTAAAGAGAATCCAATCATTGCATTATAACCTTTTTATTTTCTTTCTTTCTTTTTCTTTTAATAATGAGAGATATAGTATCTTATCTTCCTCACTGGAAAAAGCTGAATTCTACTACAAGCACAGGGAGGAGAAGAAGGAAATGCCAAGTAATTAATCATGGCTGTTCCTGGCCTTTGAAAGCTGAAAGTTATTGCTGACCAATCTGTGCTCTGCTTGGCTATTGAATAGATTTTTAATTTTTTTTTTCAGAGCTAACAATGCTCTATTTCACTTTTTTTGAATGGGATTTAACTTATTATTGGGCCCCATTGTTAATTAGTGTGATTAGCATAACTGAGTGCTGTGCTACACCACAGGCAGATAAGCTCCCGAGCTGGGGCTCCCCATTCATGTTTTAAACCCAGAATGGGTGTATTTGCTGAAGGAGCAGCTCTTCTAAAAATAGAAGTCACTTGAAATGCCCCCCCCCCCCCCATTTTTCACCGGCTTGGTTCCATTGTCAGAGCTCCTCACAGTTGAGGCTCACACAGTCGCTCTGCCTCAGAAATGGTGACACTGAGCAGTGATGAGGCAGCGGAGGAGGAATCCTGCACGTTGTGCCTCTATTTCAGGTTGGGTTCTGCTGCACTCTGCTGGTACATAACACCAGCAGAGCTTTCTGTGTGGTGTAAAACCCAGCACACAACTGAGTTCTACCTCAGTGCAGAAAAAGTCAGAAATTCCTAGCAGTAGACATTCGTTTTTCTTTCAGGCTGGGAAGTCGTGTGAGGTTTTCCTGCATTCCAATAAATACACAGGAAAATGATGCTTCTTCCATCAAGTTTTTTAAGGCAACATTCTTAGTGTTTGAGGCATAGTATTGGTGGAGTAGAAGTATAAAAGAAAGCAAAGCTGAGTCTCACTGTACATGTTTTTAAAAGCGAAAGAGGGGAACTGCTCTTATATGTTTTCATTATAATTATAGCGTTCTTTGTGCTTTCGATATAACAAAGTTATTGTGCCAGAGTTTACTGGTAGAATCCATGAGCGAAATGATAGTTATCATAGCCTGTGTCAGTGCTAACAACTCAAATTTATATCCTAGATATTGCAAAAGGATGCCCCATGTAGGTGACTTTTGCAATTAATGCAAGATTTGCTATATTTTACTCAAAACCTACCAGTTATCAGCGAGATGCACATACAAGGCAGTGCAGAGTGCTTGGTAGGGCACGTTTGTAATTTTGCATTGATCACTTCCATCTCCCACCTTTTCTCAGTAGCATTCCCTCTCTGAAAACCCCAGGCAGTAAATCTCCAAAGGCTTTCACAGTCACTAGCCTGTCAAACAGACTAGAAGACTGAAGTGAAGAGGATCTAAAGGCTCTGTTCACTTCACAGCTCTGGTGTTTGTCATGATGTATTTATTTGTTATATTTACTCTCCACCCAAAGGAGAGGAATTCTGATTCTGAATTGCAATACATTCATAGCAGAAGTAGTAATTTTGGTTTTCCTTTTGTATAAACCAGTTATTTGGAAGATGTGCCAGCCTTTCCTTTGGTTCTTTTTACCTCTCCTGGAAATTATTGTTCCCAGTGGAACTGTGCAGATGCCAGTTCCTTTATCTGCCTTACAGAGGTAAATATATTTCCTCCAGCTACTCTAAAAAATTTCACGAAACAAAAGTATACTTCAATAGAGCTGATCTGTCAAAATAGTGTTACCATTCATTGATTCTTTTTTTAAACAGGAACAGAAGCCTTCCATGCATATTTAAGCATCTTTTAAAATAAAAGATCCTAAAATTAGCTTCACCATGCTTTAGATGCAAATGAAAGTTGTCTTTCTCCTCCCCACTGTAGTATTTTTTGGTTCAGTCTGGTCCTCATTCACATCCTGAGGCACCTCAGCGTTCACCCCAAAGGGATTTAGCCAAGCTTGCATTCCTGCAGGCACCAGGGAATTGCTGTTTCATTGAGCCCAGCGCTGCTCCTGCCTGGAGCCTCTGCACCGTCCGTGCACACGTGGACACAAACCTCCCTGAGCTCAGGGCTGACCCCGACAGCCACTGACATTGTTAGCAGAGAAATTTCTGTCCTCTGTTTGTTAGGCACAGACACCTCTTAGGAATAATTTGTTCTTGCAGAGAACGGTAAAAGGCTCTTGCAATTTGTTGAACTGGAGAAGTTCAGTAACATCTGAACCTCAGATGTTGTGGGTTGGTGATTAAAACATTGAGGCTGCACCCAGAATATCTGCATTCGTGTGCAAGTATCACACATTACATAAATTTACCTCTGTCAGGTGCCTCAATTACCTCCATGCACAGAAGAAAAAACTGAGATTAAAACAACTTCTAGTTTGCATTCCCCAGCTTCAGACGTAGGATAAGTATCTCCTACCTTTGGAAAGATATTTTTATGTATATTAGGGCATAGCATTTTCCACTGCCTGGGGTTGGTGATGTAAAAATTAATACCCCTAAAATGCAACATCCTCCCAACAAAGGTGGATATCATTTATTTATCATTTGAGAGGGTGCTACACATGATTATTCCCTTCAGGTTAGCAAAAGGCTTGGCTGGAAGGTGCCATATAACCCCAAATTTTTAGTATTACATTCATGATAATAATGGAAGAAAGAGATCTCAGACCAGAAGGTAGATGAAACATTCACACTTTTGATCATGCATAACACAAGACCAGGAGCTGTGCTTTTTACCAGAGCTGCATTAGGGCTGCAGAGGAGAGTGGGACTGAGTTCTCTCCCTTCAACAGCACCGGTTCTGAACTGGTAACACAGCAGCTGAATATACAGCCAGGGTACATTTTGTGAGTTTTTGAGCATTTCAGCCAAACATTTGCTTTTCTGGAGAGTATTCACGTGAGTGACACTCAGGTGCGTGAAAAGCCCTCAAGAAACAAAGTAAGGTGTGGGAACCCAATTAAATTGGAATTCACTGCCTGACTTCAAAGAGCCGTTCTCCCCGGAGAAGCATTCGTGTTATTTGCTCAGCTGGACAGAGACAGGTACTGCTTGCCTGGCCTTTTGAAGGATTTCCTACAGGTTTTTTTGCCATTGAAAACATGTTTTTGGGATATGGGGTTTGCAGGAGCAAGAGGCAGGAAGGCCAACAGCAGCCCAGGGTTTTAAGATGGCGCTTGGAGAATGCGCAGAGGGGATTATGTGACGTAGCTGTTGGTGGTCACGGGAGACTAGACTTGATGAGTCTCTTCAAGTCTGATTTTCCCAAGAGATTTTCTTATTTAACAAAAGAAAAAAAGAGAGGAGGGTCAAAAAAAAAAATAAAGGCCTGGATGGTTCTTTGCTGTGGTGGAGCCCTGTCGGTTTAGTTCATTTTAGAGACGAGCACGGTAAGAGACAGTGGAAAAAACCCTCGAGGCGCCAGGAATGCACTAAGTGGAATTGAAAATGCTCTAGACTGCCTTTGTAACGCAACAGTAGGGCCATCTGCAGGCTTTAGATTTTAAATATTAGCAAAGGGGTTTTATTATTTTAAACCATTGTGTCGTCTAGTTCCCTTTTTCTTAATTGACTGCTCTAAATAGTACAAAATAGCTGCTCCTGAAGCAACTTGCAGGCTCTGAAGATCGTTTTGTAAGCCCGGTAAACAAGAACAGGTGTGCACTTCTAACAGGCTGACAAATAAGAACACCAGAGAGCTGCAGACGTCACAAAAAAGGTGTTATCTACTGTAGTACCCCAATTTCCAGATTAGTGCCCAGGGCATTTAAGGTTACAGTATTAAGCAGGCTGATGGATGGTAGCATGTGACAGAAGAGCAAAGCAGCATCCCTCATCCTCTGGAGGCCTCAGTAACTACGCTGCCTTTTTGGTTCTTGGAGTTTGGGGTCTCCTCCCAGTCCTACCTCAGCTTACCCAGCCTCAGCTCTCTACTCTCATCATATTCTCCAGATGCCCTGAGGGAAACCACCTTCTCCAGGGAGGGAGATGTGAAGAAAGATTCCTTTCAGCTCCATTCAGGACAGGGGCTTGGTGTGCTGGTACGTACAGACAAGGCTTTACAAGGAATGGGCCACCCAGAACACAAAGGGACAGAAGGGAAAGAGTAGGAAGACAGGAACACAGGACAGGGGGAGGTGAAGAGCTAACTCCAGTTCCTGACTCCATAAGCACCCTCAGCTACAAGGACTGCAGAGCTTCCCTCTCTTTGGACTCGTTCACTGAGTGAGAGGCCAGAACAGGTTACCCACCAGTGAACTGAACACTCTATAAAACAGAACATCCCACAGGCTACAGGGCTTCTCCATATTAACTGCTTCTCCAGCAGTACAGTTATCCAGTTTTGATTTCAAAAATTGCCCACAGTAAAGAATGTGACAGTATATGGTTTTTAATTGAATGGTGAAATCCAATAAATTCTTTATTGTGGATGCAACCATTTATCTGCAAAGTTATTAAACTGCTACTGAGATTGATGAGCTGCTCTCCTGCTGCCATACTGTGATTTTCCCATGGTTACTCCTATTCCTTTATGGAGTAACATTTGTTTTCCTCTTTAGACTTTGTATTCTTAAGTGCCCCATTCTTTCCCAATCAGGATCCCATTATATTTCTTTCTTTCCTTGCCCCTAGAAAGCCTTTACTTGCACACAGAAAATTACTCACAAAACTTTTAAAAGATTCCCCATCCTGGCAGGTGAAGAGATAAGACCCTGATCCAGTGGCCAGGACACACTCCGTGGTGCTGGAGATCAGATGTTCAAGCACACAATGTGAGACTCCAGAGCTGTTTACAGATTTGTTTCTTTACCTTCTGTTTGGGGTCTAGTCTGTTTTTGTGGTGACATTTCCAAGAAATGTATTGTACACTCAGCTGTTCTCCAGACAACCTCTCTTGCATTCATGCCCGCAGCCAGAATCTATTTCTCAAAACAATGAACTTCCTGTAGTAGAGAAGTCAGAGACCTTTCAAAATTTAACCAGGCTTTCCAGTATTGTAAAACACAGTAGGCCAAATCCTGGGCTTAGAAGGGCTACTTTTATCTTAACCAAAAAAATGATCCACTGAACCAGTAAAGTTGAAGGAGGGGAGAAGAGGATAAAAGTGAGAATAAAATCACTAGGGAAATGAAAAAAAAACCACAAACCCAAACACACAAAAAAAGACAAAACCCAACAGACTAAAATAAGAGAAAGGAGAGGATGGACTTTTTGATTAATTCTCTTTCTTGCTGTTCTTTGCATATCAGCACACCAATGACTTACATCAAGAGACTTACATCAATACTCAAGTTTTTGGTAGAGACATTTTAAAGGTGCCTTGAAGTGTTAGGTTATAAAACAATCTCACTCCTGATGTCCAGTCTGCCTCCCTTTAGCAGCCACAGCCTTCTGTTCAATCTTTGCGTTTCACAAGGCAGAGGGGGTGCAGAGGTGCCCCCTAACTCCCAGCCTCAGTCTTACAGCCACACACAGACACCAGGATGGCAGTATCTGTGAGAACTGTCCCCCTGTAGTGTCTCAGAGGCAAATAGCTGAGCAAAAGGATAACAACTGCTATCCACTCACTGCGGTATTTGAGACGTGCACTTGCTCTGCAGGACTTCCACTGAAAATAAAGGCAAACCAGTGTTTGTGATATCACAAGGCAAAGCCCAGACCTCTTCCTTTTTTTTTTTTTTTTTTGCTAAAAAGCCTAAAAAAGGCACTCTTTTCAAGTGTGTTAGAAATAGAAGGCTGTTTTAGAAGAGACATGAAGTTATCAGTGCAAATTAATAGCGCCAGATGGGGGGTTAAATTACTGCCTCACAGCTGAAGACATGAGAGTGAATGAAAGCGGTAGACTATAAAAAGGGCATCATCAGAAGTGATGAGATCCCACTGCGAGGTGGGATTTGTGAATGCCGTGCTTGTAAGCAGTTGCTCAGATGAATGGTTTTATGGGCTGGAGTGAGGGAGGGAAAGGAACAAAGTCATTTTGAAGATCATGTCTCCCAGTTTACTGCTTTGTTTGGGACAAGCTGTCCAGCAGGACAAGCTGCAATTAAATGTTGTAGAACTTGATGTCCTGAGCTGGCACACAGGGCAGGGGAGCTCGGCTGAGCAGCCAGAGAAATGTGGCTGTGGACTGGGTTTGCATGGCAAGGTTTTGGGGGGATATAGGGGTGGCTTCTGTGAGAAGCTGCCAGAAGCTTTTCTGGGTTCAATGGAGTCAGCGCCAGCTGGCTCCAAAATACAGCCATGAGTGAGTGGCAGTGGCAGAGCCTCTGGGATAACAGGTTTAAGAAGAGGAAAAAACCCCTGTGCAACAGCAATTGCAGCTGGAAAGAGGAGTGAGAACATGGGAGAAGAACAGCTCTGCAGACACCAAGGCTGGGGAAGAACAAGAGGGTGCTTCAGGTGCTGGAGATTCCCCCATAGCCTGTGGTGCAGACCATGGTGAAACAGGATGTTCCCCTTCAGCTCATGCAGGTTCATGGGAGAGCAGAGATCCACCTGCAGGCCGTGGAGGACCCCACGCTGGAGCAGGCGGATGCCCAAAGGAGGCTGTGACTCCATGGGAAGCCTGGCTGGAGCAGGCTCTTGGCAGGAGCTGTGCACCCATGGAGGGAGGAGCCCACGCTGGAGCAGGCTTGCTGGCAGGACTTGTGATCCCGTGGGGGGCCTGCACTGAAGCAGCCTGTTCCTGAAGGACTGACCCTGTGGAAAGGGACCCACTCTGGAGCAGCCTCTTCCTAAAGGACTGACCCCATGCTGGAGCAGTTCCTGAACAACTGCAGCCTGTAGGAAGGAGCCAGTTGGAGAATTTAATGGAGGACTGTCTCCCATGAGAGGGACCCCACACTGGAGCAAGGGAGGAGTGTGAGGATTCTCCTGCTGAGGGGGAAGGAGCCACAGTCAATATGTGACAAACTGACCACAGCCCTCATTCCCTGTCCCTCTGCACTGCTGGGGGGAGGAGGTAGATATTTGGGAGTACAGCTGGGCCCAGGAAGGAGGGAGGGGTAGGAAAAAAGTGTTTTAAGATTTGGTTTTATTTATCATTATCCTACTCTGATTTGATTGGTAATAAATGAAATAACTTTCCCCATGCTGGGTCTGTTTTGCCTGTGACAGTAATTCCTGTCTGATCTCCCTGTTCTTATCTCAACCCCCAAGCCTTTTGTTATATTTTCTCTCCCCTGTCCAGCAGAGAAGGGGAGTGACAGAGTGGCTTTGGTGAGCACCTGGTGCCCAGCCAGGGTCAACCCCCCACAGGCTGTTGAGCTGGGACAGCACTGAGTCAGCTTCCAGAGCAACAGGGAGCTTTGCCAGGAAAACTCCAGGGTTAAGGGTGTTGTTACTGAAAAAGTGGCAGTTCTTACACTAAGAAAGCAATTCTTTAATATAGGTCTTTCTCAAATCTTTTCAGTGGAAGAGGAAGGTTTGTTTGGTCATAATTGAGCACTTTTTCACTCTTTGGACACAGTAACCAAGGACCCTATTCAAGAAAAAAACATCTTGAGTACAAACAGTTTAATAATGGAGAGCTGTTGTGTTACAAGAAGGACATACTATGGAGCTGCTCCTCCTTTCCGAGGGAAGTGCAGTGTGCAAGTGGAGCAAACAGTGCAGAAGAGAGGCTCAGGAAGCATTGAATGCCATTTTTCTTGTGCCCTAAGAAAACAGGGTTGCAACTGTGATCTTTGCATGACACGACCAAGAGCACAACCCCTCCCTGAATCTCAGGGTTAACCGTGATTTAATTCTCACTGAGAAACTCAGCAGAAAGTCACATCTATACAAACATCCTGTGGATTATACAGGGTAGGAATGTAGTGTATTCTATAAAACCCTGAACAGGGCTCCTGTAATAGGGATTTGGCTAAGAATCACCAGGTGTCTAAAGAACTTGGCCAGGTCCTGTCTCCAGCATGGCAGAGCAGAACTGACTCACCTCCACTGAATCAGTTCTTTAAGTCCAAAACAGAGGCAAGGCTGAGAAAAGTGGCTCATCAGCACCTCAGCAGTCATGTGGCTGAGATCCTCTCAAGGTATGATGCAGTTCAAGAAGCAAGAGAACAATTTGCAGCAAACCAATTATATAGTGAAATCCCTGTCATTTCTCCGTGTTCTGGGAACGCTCACCGCAAATTTCGATTATTCTTGACTTCATGGCTGAAATGATTTGATGAATCTTTTCTCAGAAAATAATTTCTAGATCTTCAGGCTGCTCATTGCACATATTCAAGGCTTGACCTGTCCTGCGTTCCTTCCATTTTGTACCCAGGGCTTCCTGCTCCCTTACTGAGTGTGCAAAGGATGCAGACGAATATTCTTAACTGAATACTTCAAAAAGTGATGTTTTGGCAAGCAGTTGTTCCAAGTAATTTTGCCCACAAGATTTTTAACAGGAACCTTAACAGAGGCACATGAAATAATACTGTTTTGAGGCTATTAAAAATGCAGAATTGCAGCTGGATATATGTTGTTCCTGTTTCCTCAGCTGAGTTGTCATATTCACCTCTGCAGAAATAGCAACTGTCACAGCAACAGTCACAAGAGATGCAGCCTGCAGAGAATCACATTGAGGAAAAAAAGGATATCTGGGACAGTGATTTAGCTTGTCTGGATTATAATGTTCCTCATAGATGCTTTAGCATTGTTAAAAGTCATCCTAAAGGAAGATGACAGGCTGTTCAGGCCTGCCAGGAGTAACACAGGGGAACAAATAGCTACTTCAGGAAGGCTAATATGGTATTATACAGGAAAAATCCTAAGCAAGTTCCTGGGAATGCTGGAACAAGAACATTCGACCTGGATTTTAGAAAATCCCTTTCTGTGCTGCCATATGTTGGAATATGGGGAAGAGTCACGAAACTGGTTTTGAACCAGTGAGGTGTAAAAAGTTTTTGGTGGCTGGGTGACAGGCTCATTTTCACAAACTCGTGGTCACTCTGAGAAGGGACATAGCAAACAAAATGCAGGGGATCAAAAAAATAAAAAGTCCATCTCAAGCCAGGAGTGGATTGTTTTGAGCTGAGTTAGAGGTGTGACTATTTAAAAAATTTTAACGGGACTGCCAGGACCTGTCTCTCTTCAAAGGAAAAGAAGACAAATGCATGTGGACTTGTGGGGGTCAGCAGCAATCTGGCATTATTTGAGCAAATGAAACACACTGCAGGACTGCCAAATCCAGATGGACCAAAGGGGAATGTCCAGATGTAGCTGCAGATGTCAGAGGAAATTAAGCCGCTCACTTGTGCTTGTGACTCAAGAAGTTCCATTTCTAGGTCAGATGACAGCTTAGTTGGCCATTAAAGCAAACATCTCTGACTTCCCTTGAAGTTTTCTGCCTAGAACTCATAAAAAAGCAAAGGACAAGTGCCATTTTTATGGGAAGCACATTGTAAAGCCATGTGAAGGGTTACACTTAGGCAGGTAAACAATGAACTAAGGAAGCAGGTTCTTAAAGGATGAGGTTCTTTAGTACTCAATAAAAAAGATAAATTGAAAGAAGAGTTTCAAATATTTCCTGTCACTGTGAAAGCCAATATTGCCAGTTTTGCATGTGTGAAAATGTAAATACAATTATTGTTGTTTGTGGTTAATTAGATTTTTGAGTAAACTGCCAGTAAAGTTTATTCATCTATGCTGTTGTTGTGTCCTGTTGAATGATATCCTGGTATAGTTGTGAAATATGGGTCAATGAGGGATGAATTGTTTGTTTAATAAATCAGACCAGCAAGGAATATAGAAATATTTTTAATCAATGCTGTTGAAATTAATTTGTTTCAAAATTCAATCACCTCATTCTGTATAAATATCTCCATTACTGCTTAAACTACTTAGTATTTCTCACAGGAGGAGATGTCAATTATATGGTAAAATCTGAAAGCTCAGAATGGAAAATATTGGGCATAAATTCAGTATTTTAGATGAGAAATGTTATCCATTTTTTACCTATTCCAGTGCCTGAGAGAACAGTACTTCCCTCCAGAAGTAACATAACCTGTAGCATCTGATTTAGTAGCTGGCTAACTACAGATTGTACAGAATGTGTGACAAGGTAGTCAGATCCCCAGGCAGTGAAAACAGGCCTTGGATTTGCTAGAGGAAAGGAAAGGAATCATTTTTGTCAAAGCTTTGAAAAGGATAAGAGTAATTTTTAGAAATAAATATTTGCACCTTTTTTTTCTGTCATATTCTGCAAAGCTTCCATTTACGTAAGAAATGAAGAGTTTTAATCTTCTTAGTAAGCTTTTTGGTCATTATTTGGTTAGTTTATAAAATCAGTATATTGCACATTCTGAATGAAATGGGAAACTTTTTATTGTTTCTTTGCTTACGTGTGTCAGTCTCTGTGTCTGGCACAAGTTTAGTTCAGCTCCTGCCAAAGAGTCTGTACTGATGAATGACATTTGTTCTATTGTTTAGTCCAAACCCCCCTAACGCACTTAGACTGATTATAGACTTCAGAGCCAGGAAACACTGACATACAATCAGAACTGGAGGGAGAAGGGGACAAAGTTTTTTTGTTTGTGCTCTGGAGATGTTAAAAAAGCCTTTCTAGCCTCAGACAGAAATGTAGTGGAAGTGGAAAATGTTTACACCTCATTTTTGGATGAGATGAAGAAGATGAAGACTAATTTGGGCTTCTCATGGCTCAGCCATTTCTGGAGATGATGCATCAGATGTTTGGGATTTTTGAGATTGGTGACTTCTTGGGCGGGGACCCGTAAAGGCTGTCTGTTCCCAATTTTAGGAGGCTGTTCTGACAGGCCACCTTCACATCTTGCCACTTCTGCTAACCAAGGGAAAGTGTTAATCAGCAGTGGAAGGAAGGAGCCTTCTCAGCAGCCCAAAGGTGGTGCTTGCCTTACCTAGTCAAGCTTCGCTGCCTCAATGACATTAATTTGCTCCTGACCTAACACTCCCAGCACTGCAGTTCAACGTGTTTATTAATTCTAGGAATGAGCTTTCATGTGAATTTTATTGTTGCACTGAGACACAACGAGGTGAAGATATGTGGGTTCTATTCCATTTTCCATATCTATGCCATAAAATGTAGCATTTATGGTGCCTGTATTATTTGTGAGCTTGTATTAGTGCTTAGCTTAAGGTCTGTTGAAATGTCCTGGAAATACAACAGCCTCATTAAGCTTTGGGGTAGAGTTTTTAATTCTTGTTCTTGTTTTAAGTCAGAGGAGGTTTGAAGCAGCAAGGCTTGCCAAAGTACTAGGATTCCTATGCCATGAAAAGCCTAGCTCAGACACATAAAAAAAAACGGAGAAATTTCCCAGTGGATGATCACTCTTGACATTAATCAGCTTCTAACTGAGGAGTCATGGTCTGTTGTTTTCCATCTCAGGGAGTTTTATACATTCCTCAGAAGAAGATGGGACAGGTTATTATGGAGACAGGTGTCTGCACTGAGTGGAATCATACTGGGATGCAGCACAGAAAGTGCCACATTTCAGGAGCAGAGAAATTTCTTTTACCAAAGGGGGATATTACTTGATATTGATAAGCAGGGGAAAGCTCTACTTTCGAAGAGTGATTGTTAAGTATGAATAAATATTGATTTTTCATTATGAATAAATGTCTGTAGTTAGACAAGGTAGTCAATACGAGCTGCTACAAAATTAGCCTTATGAGCTAAAGTTTGCTACCACTGGGTTCATAAGGAAGTTTTCATTGCTTCAGCAGAAGAGAGATTAACACCTCTGAGAAAATTGTGCAGGAGTTTTTTTCCTCACCTTAGCCTGACAGGGAGAAGGATTTTTACAGTGTTTCATTAAAGAGAGTGACCTCTTCCAGGCTCTTAGGCCAAGTCCTCAGAAGACACAGACTTTAAATCCTTCCCTCAATGAACCCAGCCCTAGTTTAGCTGACCCAGTCTAAGGCATTTCCCTGCTTTGCAGAAGTGAAGAAAGAGAGCCATACAGAGCCCTTCCTCACAAGCTGGTGTTTTGTTCTTAAGTACAGAATTAATCTAAAATTAATTTTCCCCATTTGCCAGTTTCAGCTTCAGCTACAGTTAGTTCCATATGCCAGGGCAAAGTTTTAAATCATAGTCTGTATTTTGGGGTTCCTGCAATTCAGATTGGAGCTAAATTTGCTTCACAGACTGCTGCCAGCTGTCTGCTGGGCACTGATGATGGTTCATGTTCATCCAGGGCCTGTCTGAAGTTTCAGACAGTGATTACCCTCAATGTCTAATGAAACCTGAGGAATCAATTAATCTTTTTTGTGACTCTGCTATCCTGCATTACTTAACCTGGATTCAAGGCAGCCTCATGGGGTGGAATGGGGAATGTAGGGAAAAAGGAAGGCACGAAAACCTTGCTTACAACTGCACTTCTCCCTCCACCCAAGGCTGCCAAACGTGACCCTGCTCTGTATCCACCACCCTGGTACCTGAGGTCGGGTCTGGATCCGCAGGGCTCCAGCTCTGGATCCTGCAGCAGACTGCAAATGCAGCAGCAGCTGACAGCAAATCCCTGAGGCAAAGGGCTTCAGTGCATCAAATATTAAAATGGATACTGCAGCACACCCTCCCTGCTTCGCTCCTGCCTGAATTTAACACCCAGGAAACCTCCTTCTCAGCATCTTCACTGCCCCCTTGGGAGCAGCGATGGCAGCAGAGTCACTCACTGCAGAGACTGCAGTGCCCTCTGGTTTGCAGGAGCCACGAGGTGTTGCAATGAGGCAAAACCCTGGGAAAGGAGGATTTATGGGTCCAGCTTCGAGCAGTGAGAGAGGGGGAAAGGCACCCCACTGCTGTTGGGCTGCTGTGGAGCAGA
Source organism: Manacus vitellinus (assembly GCF_001715985.3). Lineage (NCBI taxonomy): Eukaryota > Metazoa > Chordata > Aves > Passeriformes > Pipridae > Manacus > Manacus vitellinus. The sequence goes on along the minus strand of NW_021940526.1, from coordinate 2,627,059 downwards.
AGAATCCAGGGAGGTGCTGCAGAAAACATGAGGGCTCCTGGCAGGTTTGCAATGATCCCTCTGAAGAGGGGAGCGCTCCTTTTTCTCTGGCAGCCGCCCAGGCCCAAAGTGTAATAAATGCACAAAATGGATTATTTTTCTTTAAAAATAGACCGTGCCCCTCCCACGGGCTCCTTAAATAAATCTCTTGCCCCTGTTCTCTTCAGCTCAAGGTCACCTGGAAGTGCAGCTCTTTCACCAGCACACCGGTATTTCACCCATGAGAGAGGAGAGCAGAGAGCCTGAGGGCTGAGGCCACAGATGTGCATCCTGTCCTTGCCCATTGCTCGTTGTATCTGGGCTAAGCCCCGGGAATTTTGGACAACGGCTTGGCTGTCAGTCACAGGGCACCAAGCTTACAGGGGCTGAAGTACAGTTACAGAGCTCTCTTAAGCCATTAAATGATTTAAGTGACATAAATATTCCCCTTTTTCCTCAACAATGGGTGTTTTTTTTTTTCATTTGCTTGAACAAGGGGCTTTTAGTCTGCCAGATGGGTCCAGGCTCTCTGTCCTGGAGATGTGCTCTTTAGATGTGTTTTCAAAGCTTAAGAGGGTAACTTCATTTAAATCTGTGCTTTTCAATTTACCCTTGGGTGAAGTGTGAAGGCAGCAGCTGCACTACAAGATCTCTCACACCACATGGATCTTCTGCTCTATGTGCCATTGGGGTTTCGTGAAGGAAGGAATCATCTCCCTTTTTTTAGTCACTTATTGAAAAATAAGTGTCAGCACAGTGAAAGCAGATCAGTCTGAAATATCTGAACTGGGCAACGTTGCTTACAGAAAACAAATTCTATATCAGACACAGAATTGTTCCCACATTATTCTTAGGTCAAGAATGAAGACTCACTGGTTCTTCAGGAATTTAAATTACATAAAATATACAAGCAAACAACGATTGCTTTAGATTTAAATTGGATTACATTCAAATGAAGTTCATGCCCCATCCTACTGTCTTTACTTATAGGAGTCGTATTTATAAATATATAGTAAAGCATGTCAATATTCTTGATTGGAACTAATTTTACTAACAAATGACTTCATTAGCAATTATTGTTCTTGTCTTCAAAACGTTCCCATTTCTAAAAATCCTCAAACATACATTTGCAGGAGGGATAGAAGTGAAGGGAGAAGCTCTCCGAACTAAAACCAGCTGATGAAATAAAGGGATCTTGGCTGATACTGAAAGGCAAGAGGGCTTCTATCCAAACGTGAAAAGATGGCTCTCTGCTGGTGGGTCTTAGAGGAGAGACACAATTACTGTTCCCTGAACAGCTCCAGCAAAACCCTTGGGTGCACCACGTGCTTGGGACACTGAGCCATGGACCCTGACTGCTTGGCCACTTAGAAGTGTAAAAGCACCTTGTGGGGTAGGGTATTTTATAATGCCTGATCTCACAAGCTTCACAGCATTCCAGCTCCCAACTCCCTGTTGGGGACATCTCCAGAAGCCACCTACCAGTGCTGAACACACCTTTTGGGAGGATATCTGCTGCCCTCCCTCTTACTCAGACAATTCCTCCACGTCAGAGGCCGTGCAGGGTCAGGATTGCTCAGTCCTGAGCTCTACAGCCCCAGCTTGGTCTCACCCTGGGCTCTGCCCTGTGGTCCTTGTCATGCTGAGCTTTGTAAGCACTGGTGCCTCTTGCTCCCAGTCTGGGTGAGTCATCCCTGCAATGCTCCAGAGGCAGCGCTGCCGAGGGTCGCTTGTCCTTGAGACAAGTTGTTCTTCCATGCAAAAGACTGGGAAAGCAGACAGCCTCAGCTGAAACCCAGAGACCCCATGGATTTATGCTCAGGTGAATGAATATAGAGTGTGTCTTAAGAAGGTAGAGAGGTTGGAAGGCAAATCCTGTTTTTCTGATATAAACCAAGTACCGTTTCAGTGTTTGGAAGAATCACATTGGCTGTCACTATTCACCCACGCGAGGAATAATTTATTCCTTCATTTTGGCATGGCTTTTTATAAAGCCTCTGGTCTTAAAGACCCAAAGTCACCCCATGTAGGTCCCAGCAATGGCAGAAAAAGGTTTAAGGATTTAAGTGAAAAAAGGGATTGGAGCTTTCACTGCCAGACAGTGAGGCAAAATCCCTCTGTCCTCAGCTGTGTAGCACATCCTCAGCTCTCCAGCTTCAAATCTGGAGCTGTAGGATATTGACAGCGAGACTGTGGGAATATCTAGGCATGGTCCTAGGAAAATCCTCTATTTGCTGAATTCTGCAACCTGTCTGTGACCAGGCTGTGATTGCACTCAAATGTCAGCAATTCAATTATTTTACTGAGCTTATTTTTGCTGTTTCTGTTGGTGGTATGTGAGTTGCCCTCATCCCAGCTCACTGCTGTGGTTCATTGTCCAGCAGCTGAGCAGGTGGGTTGGTTTTGTTTCAACACATGCCAGAGCCAAAGAAACCTCTTGGCCAACCTTCACATGTGATCCTCAATCTCTGTAGCTCCAGGTATGCTTTTGTGCCTCAGATGGACATGAGGCTGTCTGGTTTTCTGCTCTGTTTTGGGGTTTTCTTGAGTCCTGTTTTCTCCAGTAAAAATGCTCCTGTGCTACAACACTTTGCCATCACCAGCAGTTGTATCTGCACAGCTCAGGGATCTGGGCATTAAATATAAAGGATTTCAGCAGGAACCCCCATGTACCTCTGTGTTGCAGTTTGCACACCAGCTTCCCAAGAGCCAGACTGCTGTGGCCAAGAAACAGTTAATTGTTGTTTATTTTATTCATGTGATCAAATTTAATCTCTTGTTTTATTGTTCAGCAGAGCTCTGTAAATCTGCTGTGTCCCCTCAGGACTCACCCAGCTCCTGTCTTTCCCAAACCTTTCCCCTGCACATTGTATCATCCTGGTTCAATACATATATCTCCCTTATTAACAAAAAAGAACCACAGCAGGGAAAAGGGGAAGCTTTTGCAAAATGTTTTAAGTTCTGTCCTTTCAGGGCCATAATCTGTTAGGAGATTCAACCAATGATGCAACTGTAAGACCCAGGGAAGAGGCAACATTCCCACCAGGAACTGGAAAACTTCCTACTCCCAAACACAAATTGAAGGGAAAAGGTTAGAAAGCAAACCAGACCGTCTTGCGTGTCCTTGCAGGCCTTAATTCCTTCACAAACATGTGCAAACTGAATAAAAAGAACTAGCTAAATAAAAATCCCCACGCAGAGAGAAAGATTTTGATCCTCTGTTAAAACAGTTTGAGCGGAAAGGATTTTGCAGCCTCTCTGTTAATCTGCCGATCACGTGGTTGAAAGCGATGCCCTTGAGGCGCTATCCAGCCTGGTGTTGAATTGATTGGTCAACAAAAAAAGAAAGGAGGAAAAAAAAGAATAGAAGTTGTGCTCTTGTATTAGGATGGCTAAATCCTCGCCCTGCAAGTCTGGGTAATCTTCACTGGAGGAGCGTGCTGGGGCTTTTTTCATCAGCCTGTGAAGGCTGAAATGGACTTCAGAAGAAAGAGAGGTTTCAAAAGCAGCCTCATGAGCCTGTAATAAATAATGAGAAGTTCTCATACCCTGCACCAGCAGAAGCCGGTGTGCATGTGTACCCTTGGCCTCTTGAATCTCTGTTACTGATTCCTGGAAAATGAGTAGCAGCCAGGAATTAGTTGTAGGTGTGAATCAGAAAGCAGCAGTGGCCTTTGAAAACGAGTGAATAAGTTTTGCATATCCATGGGGTGCTATTATGCATTCCTATGGCTAAAACAATTTGTTGCTTAGCCTAGAACCGTCAGATGCTTTCAATATTTGACTTGTACAACTGTATGTGCGTTGTAACTATACATCTTAAACAGTCCTTCCCAATTTATTGGTTTTCATCTAAGTGACAAACAGTGGATATGACACTAGCATCTTCCCATTTCATGTCCCAGTTGTGCCCAGTAAAGAGAGCAGCCAGATCCTCTCCCTTGTCTGAGCAGCATTTGCAGCACTGCAGGGTTTCAGGAATGTGTCTGGACTGGTCATGGGTCCAGCTTCACTTCAGGGAGATGAGCCATTTAATAGCAGCAGGATTTTTTGTTATTATGACTCTATAAAAGAGCCCTGAAATAATAAAACTGAGATCTGCAAAAGGTTTAGTGGTTTAAAACTGGGTTCCCTGCCCTTTTTGTTATATAAACTGCATTTAAAAAAAGATACTCCGCTGTGTCCTTATATTATCCTGCATTTTATGTACTCACACGTCTATCTGTGTATCACCTCTGCATAAACAGAGAATCAGGGTAGTTACAAACTAAGTAGGCTCCTTTCTTTTTATAACATGGCCATAGCTATTTCTTTTTTTTTCTTGAAAGGAAGTAAGCTTTTCAAAGTTCATGAACTTTCTTCAGCTTTTAATCCTGCTTCCACAGTTCAAGTTCCCAGTGGAGACCGGAGCACGAAGCAGAGGAGAGCAGAGCCAGGGGTTGGGCTGGGCTGCCCTGGGTGGGGCAGAAAGTGAGGCCTGAGCCAAGAGTGTGGCTGGTGGCTGGCAAAACACAAAGACATCCCCGGGGGTAACTCTGAGCTCCCTCAGAAAGGTCAACCTTGTTCTTTTTGGTTTTACTTGTCCATTTTTTAAGCTCCTTTGCCCTAGAGAAGACCCACTGGCAGTAATGGGGAGGTGCAGACAGAATCCTGAGCTCCTTTCAGGCACATTTTGGATAGCAGTTCCTCTCAAAGAGTGTGAGATAATTTCTTAAATATCTTTTTTTTGCTGTCCCTCATAGATGAAAAAACTGCCATTCAGTTAAAAATCCAGTTTTACAAATAACACCATCAGCCCAGTTTCATAATGCTTATATTTTGTCAGCTGCTGATTTGACTCTGACGACTTAGTTAAAGAAGATTTCTGCTAAAAATATATCAGCCCCATTGCTTGAAACATGGCCACGCTTTTACCATCAGGCAGAAAGGAAAGGATGAGTATTATAAACATAAAGAATTGCTTTGTTTACCACATTCAGTGTCAAAAGGGGAAAAGTTGTCTATTTACATTCCTAATGCCCTCATGATCTAAGTGTAGAGAGTTTTCCCCCCCTATTAAGATGTTCATATGTAGTAATAGCTGCATTAATTTTCTTTCTTTCATTTCTGTTGAATTTAAGGTCCTTACTGGTGTAATACAGCCCAGGGGCAGGGGTAGGTGGCAGAGAAATCTTGCAAATACGAACCACGCAGAAAGCAATGAAATGTCAGCTGAGTGTGCTGACAGCCCGTAACAAACACCATCAGGGGAACACTTTATTCCTGTCTATTGCTTTGAAATCAAAGCCATGACAACACTGATGCTGATGGGGTTAACTATGTCACTGCCAATCTTTTACACTAAAATACTGAATTATGGTTCTTTCACCACAAAATTCTTTTCCATATTTTCCTGTCTATCAAAATCATCAACTGTTCCATGCTAAGCTTGTCAAAGTGCTAGTTAGACTCATGGCTTGTCTCATCTAGTCCTAAAAGCATCAGGACTAGCAAAGACAGGATAGCACCAAGTTTTACCACGTACAAATGAAGAATTTCACATCTGTTTTAATGGCAGAGTTACTCATTGCTCCCTCCAGTTAATTTGAAAAGATCGCTTTCAAATTAAATAAAGTTACCACAAAATTTCCCCCTGACTTCCAGACTTCCACAAAATGCAGCAGAAATTAGCTCTACTTTGTGACAGGCCAATGCAAATGGGCTCCCTTTTCTTACTGTAATACTCGTGGGTTTCCTTTCTATCATCCATTTAGCCTAAAAATACCTTTCTCCAGTTTGTGGGTTTCCTTTTCATCATCCATTTGGGCTAAAAAAAAATATCTTTCTCTAGTTTGTGAGTTTCCTTTTTATCATCCATTTAGCCTTAAAAAAAATAAAAATCTTTCTCCAATTTGTGGGTTTCCTTTTCATCATCCATTTAGCCTACAAATGTCTTTCTTCAGCTGTCAGTCTGCTTTCTTGGATCATTATAGGAAATGTGAGGATGAGCTGTACTGGTTTGCATTTTCTGCCAGTGATTCGATCTGTGTGTGATACAGAGATGTGCAAGAGGGTTGGATGTGTGATGGAGGCAAGGGCTGCACCAGGAGCTCTGGGCACTCTCTGTAAGACTGTGCAGAGGGAAGGGTTTCTTTTTACAGACCCAGGAACAGCAAATGCAACAAGTCCTTATGCAGCCTGTTGGGAACACCCTGTACACTCCCCACAAAAATTTGCCATGCGGTTTCCTCATTCCCTGTTTTCTCCTGAATCCCTCAATAAATGTCTTGCAGTAATTCCATTTCATATTTCCCTGCCATTTATCTAACCATCTATTAATCTAACAGAAACAGAGAGGAGCAAGGTAAAGCCCCAGGAAAATTTGGCAGAGAAGCATTTCAGACACCAAGCACTCCTGTTAGATGGTTACACACTCACACTCATATACCCCCTTTTCACACACTGCCAGCATTTCCCAGCACGTGTCTGCCTGGGAGCTCCACCTGCAAGTCTGACCCCACTAAAGGCAGTGGGGAAACTTCCTCCAAGTGGAAATGGGGCGTGACTTTCACCACTGGCTTCTAAAATTGGCCGTTAATCAGATTTAGTGGCTTAGGAGCAGTGTAAAGAAACCCAGGTTGAATATAATGAAGGAAAGGCTGACTGCTCGTCATTGCTGCTGTGATGGTGAGTGAATATTTTGAAGACTTGAACAGATTCAGGGAGTGAGTTTTACTGAAAATCATGACACAGTCAGAAATCTCATCTTCCAGCTAAGCAGATGCCTTTAGTTTTTCTCCAAGATTCTGGCCACAGAATGCAAATAGCTTTGTCACAAGTCAAGACATTTTGTTTAATCCTCTCTGCTAATACCTGGATTTCTTGTCCTGAGCCACCAAGACCCAGCTATGCCAATGGCAAGTGAGGTTGTAGGATATTTTGGAGCAGGTATCTCCAGGAAGGACAGGGAAGCACCAAGCCCTTTGAGCAAAGCCCATATCCTTATTTAAAATTCCTCGTGAAATGCCAGCCACCCTTTTCCAGAGAAGACTAATTCAAAAGAAACCAGCACAACAAGAGCTGGTGGGATGATCAGGGTGACAAACAGCCCATCTACCAGGAAAGGACTGATGGAGTCTGATCTTTCACGTCATAAGAAATGCTGAAACCTCAGATAGAGAGCAGGGAAGGAGAGAAACTATTTAAGCCACAAGACAACAGCAGCACAGGAACAAGCTGCTGTTTTCTGGCTGTGAATTAATTTGTGCTAGAAGTGAAATATTTTCTGGGTACTGGACTCAGAACTAGTTGAGAACACAATAAAGTTAGGGAATCATAGGATATAGCTTGCTAAATTATAAATGAAGCTGTATGAGGCAGGTAGCTGAAATAACAGGGAATTAGACTTACAGCAGCCAGTTCAGTCCAGGTCTCTGATCACTCCTGGTAAGAAGGTTTCTTTCTTCACCCTCTACCACTCTGGCTGGTTGCTCTCCCAGGTGAACAGAACAAATATTTTGCCTTCAATGTTTTTCTGTTGCTGTTGGAAAGTAAAAAAAAAACCAAAACGTGTGGGTACATAGGTGTAAAAACGACTGCAAAGGGGTAACACAGGGAGGGGTTTATTTTCTTTCAGCAGCAAAAGGGACAGAAAGTCAAGTTGTTATTACTCTGAGGTGAAATTGTTACAAAATGGCTGCTCTGTGCTTTATTGTTTTTCCGTGCAGGAGCCTGGTAAAGCCACAGGCACGTCTTGGAGCCTGGTGGAGCAGCCGTGTGTCTGACAGCTGGCAGGACAACAATGATCTGTGTTGGACTGGGATTGGGATGGGGTGGCTCCAGGCGGTTCATTTATGGTGGATTGTTCTTCTCCGAGATCTCAGCAGCAACTTGTCCCACCAGCCCTTGCCCCCGGCTGCAGTGCCTGGGGGGAACTGTGGGATGTGTTGCTCATAACCTGCCTCTTTGCAGATGGTGGAGGCACGGAGCAGTTGTGCCCACACACCCCTTGTGCTGCAGATACACACAATCCCCTCTTTAACCCACCCAAGATCAGGGGACAGCAGGGGAAGAGGTGCCCATGTCTGCAAGAAGTAATTCCTCTGTTGGCACTTCTATGCTGCCTAATTGCATTCACATTCAGAAATCATTTGATTGAGCTTTTCTGCCATTATAGCAACACGAGCCCCTAGGAAGACTGTTTTCCAACTATTTTTTCTAACACATTCCACACATAGTCAGGAGTCATAATTTTGTCTAATTATACTTCAAAATCTTCATTTTGGGCCTCTGACTAGAAAGTTCTTGATCCTAAGTATGGGTTGTGACACAGAGAATGTGACATCATGCTCATTAGCATTTATCTAAAAGTCCCAGTTGTCCTGGACCCCAAACCAAGTGACAGTCCATGCCCTGAAACACCTGAAATATAAGTAGGACAAAAAAAGGGGCAAGATAGGAAGGAAAAGAAGGATTTCATCTGTGTTGTGTAGATGGGAGACAGATTCAGCTGTTAAACACGGACAAGCATTCCCATCAGAGGGTATCCAAGACATCTGCATAATGCTGACAGATAGAGCCAGCAGCAGGAAATCAAATATCTCCAGCATTTCCTGCAGCTCCAGAGACCTGTCTGCAGGCAAAGCAAGCGAGCCCTGGGAGTAAAATAAAGTGCCTGAGGCAATGCAGGAAGACAGTAACAAACTAGGAATTACCTGCTTCTCCTGAATTCAGATTGGCAAGATCTCAGCACCTGTCTTTTCCAAAGTCACTCCCTGACAGGCCCTCACCAGTAGGAATTATTCTTTACTGACTATCCAGTAAAAATTCAAAGTGAAGTTGGTTATCACTGTGCTCTGTCAGCCTGGGCCGTGGAGCTGGGCCTAAAGGTTTGAAGCAACGTGGGACAATAGCAGGAGAGAGATGAGGTGTCTGTGCCATGGATTAAAAATAACATATCCTATGGAAACACAGAGGCAGCTTCTTGGCTTAATCAGTAACACAAACACTGCAAAGGAGTTTCTTTGGAAATGAGAACTCTGCTGAAAATCTTGTGAATAAACCACATCCAGGCAATAGGATGTGCTGCAGAAGTAATATAAAAAGCAGACTTTCCTCAAGATTTTATTTCAAAGCTATTTAGAATTTAAATCTAAATAACAGTTCGTAGTAATTTTTCATTGTTACATTTTATGCCATATCATAAAATCTTTAAATAGGGTTTTTCATTACAAAATTACCTGATTTCTTCTCCAAGTGCTTTCAGATCAATTAAAATGCAATAAGAGCAAAAGCAGGGCATGTTTAATTATAGACAGTATTAATTGTGGTGAGCCCTGGGTGAAAGAAGATGGAGATGACAGAAGTCAGAAAAGTTAGAGCTTGTGAGGGCCACTGCTCCGAGTCCATGATCCATGAAATTATATTTCCAAGTGCCTTAAATAATTTCTCACCAGCTGTTGCCTGTCCCACCAACTGTGGACAGCACACACATGCCTTTCCTGGTTTTCTGTTGGGATCTGCCTTCGAACACTCCATCCTCAACATAATTTCAGGGAGAACCTGCTGGTGTCAGCAACACACACAGGTCTTGGTTTCCAAGCACCCTTTTGCAGCAGGGTCTCGCCTGCAGTGTAATTTCATTTCCTGCTGGGGTTAGCAGGCAGTTCCTGGGCCACACTGAGCTTTGGGGTTAATGCCAGCACATTTCCTATAATCCAGCCACCAAGAGCCCCTCTAGGGAAGGGTGGTGAAGGTGGTGAAAGACATGGCCAATGTGCTGGTATTGACTGACCCTGACTTTTTTAGTAAAATATGCCAATGCAGTCATCCTCTGGCTACAAATATCCACAGGAAGAATAGATGTGTCCTTTAATAACAGGGAGAGTGCTTAAAAAAAGAACATTTTATTGCTGTGTTGCTTTCACCACAGTAAACTGCAGCATTTTCATTTTCCTGTATTTATTGCACTGGAGTGTTTATACCACTGGGAAGCAAATATTTGCTTTCAAAGGTCACTCATTGTATCTCTCTTCCTCTGGGGATGGATGTAGGTCTCTCTTAGCCTTCAGTAGAACTCCATACGGATTATATAATGTTCTTGCTATAAGATTCTTCATTGCATCTTAGCATGGCTAAAATAGCAGATGCAGAATGCCAAGTACAATAGGCAATGCCTTTCCATTAGCTGGTCTCTCTTTGTATTTTTCTTTACCATTCAGTCAGCTGTGCAAGCACTGGTGTAACACATGAGACCACCTCACAGAGGATTTGATGTAAGTCACCCAAGTGCCTGGAGTTAATTGCATTGTGTAGAAGACATTCGTGAAGGCAATTATTGCAACTAGAAACACAAATTGAATGGAGGGATGTAACTTCTGTAGCAACTCTTTTTTTTTTTTAATCAAAGTTTTGGATCTATATTGCTTAACATATTAGATCCCTACTTTGGTTTTCTGATCTGTCATGTCTGCAGGGACCACAGACAAAATAAAATGTAGTTTAAGTTAAAAGTACAGAGTACATTTCAGAGAGTTTATTCCAGTTATGTTAAATTCCTAAGGCAATTATAGGGTTTTGATACTTAGTTTAGATAAACTTAAATGAGAACAGAATGAAAAATATCATCTGGGATCAAAAATATAAATTCCACATGAAATTTATCACTAAAAGTCCTGAATAGTATTTTTGGCCTGTTTCTGTTCTACTACAACAAGAGTAGGTTATAGTGGCCCCAAGCCAGGCTGATGCCTTATGCTTTTGAAAGTCTGGCCAGTATCAGTGAGGGCAAATCCATTATGGTTTACCTTTTCTTGGCCATTCCTGAGTTCACTCAGTTTTAATGTTTTATATATATGTAGGTGTTCCTAAGAAACACCCTAGAGGGCAAACTGTTAATTTGTACTTTACAGAAATAATTCCCTTCAAAGCATAAATCTTCTCTCTACAGGTTTGTTATTGATAACAGGGTTTGTGGTCGGAAATTCATGGCACTGGAAAGGAGTTTCAGCCTAAATAGGACTTTTCAGGGAAAATCCTATCTCTAATAAGTCCTATTCCACATTATAAATTGCAAAATCTGCAAAAAAATTTAAACCTATTCCCTGCCATCTACAAAATATATGTAGTTCATCATACTGTGTGCAAATCAGTAACCTTTATTGATTCTTGTGCACGGTTTTCTATTAAATAAAGTTGAATCAGCACAGCTGCAGGGCACTTGTGTTTATGACTAAAACTTGATGTAAAATGACTTGTCTGGAAGAATTCTTTTTGCTATTTCTCAACCCATTGTAAGTGCTTTACAAATACCAAACAATCTCAATAAACCTGTCAAGTTCGATCACTCGCTGCACAACATCTCTCCGGTTACAAGCCCTGACATTTTTTTTAGCTTGATGCAAAATAAGAGGCCTCTGTCACTAAGATGCCAACTGATGGTTCTAACTAACCAAGAAGGGTAACTCTAAAAAAAAAAACCCACAAGAGCATGGAGTGACAGGACAAGGGACAATGGCTTCAAACTGAGAGAGAGAAGGTATAGATTAATGTTAGCATGAAATTCTTTACCAGGAGGGGGGTCAAGACCTGGAACAGGTTGCCCAGAGAAGCTGTGGCCACCCCATCCCTGGAAGTATTGGATTGGGGCTTTGAGCAACCTGGTGTAGTGAAAGGTGTCCCTGCCCATGGCAGGGGGGTTGGAAACAGATGGTCTTTAAGGTCCTGTCCAACCTAAACCATTCTATGATTATATGACAGTTTTTTTCCACTTTGTTTCTTTTCTGCACCACTGATCACCACCACTGGCTCATGATCAAAAAAAAAACTAGGGAAATGATCAAAAGTCAGGCTGGAATCTACATGAGAACAGAATTTTCTGTGCAATTTTTATTATCTGCAGTGACTGACCAAGAGCCTGTTATTATTCATTACTGTCAGTAGAAACACTCATCTCACTTCCATGTCTGTAATCATTCAGCTCACACTGGATATGCTTAGAGACTGAACCAAATTCCCTGTTGTCATCCCACCCTCTCACTGATGCATCACCTCCCACTTTACAGCTCATGAGATGCTACCAGGCAGACATAGCACAGAACCAGTTTCCTGCCCCTCATAGCTATTTGTATTTACCAATTAGTCCTGTCCAAATTGTCCTAGTTTTTCCTAAAGCTCGGTGCTCTATTCTGCCAGCACAGGTTCAGCAAGGATCCAGGCAGAGGAGAATATTTTAACTAGATGCTCAAAAATTAGGTCCACAGACTTAATCTCGATATTCTGTCACAGAGGCCGCGCCAGAAATATTTCAATGCTGGGCTTTGCCTCAATCTGGGAAAAACCCCACAATCTGTGAAGCGGTGACCAGTGTTGGTGCCAGCCTGTGCCAAGTGGGACAGGAGTTTGGAGCATGGTTCTTTACAGAAATAACTTCTTTTTATCCCAGCTGAGCATGCTGCATTTGTGACCAGGAGCAGCATCTTCCTGGAGCTGTGTGATGTGCCACAAAGGGCACCACGAGTGCAGCGGCAGGGTGGGAAGGTTGGGACAGCCTCGAAAGTATCCCCGCACTTTCACATGCCCGTCAGGCACAGACCAGTTCCTGGTTCCTCTTTTCCTCCTAAACATCTGAGGGCACCATTTTCTGTAAAGCTCATTTTGTGAACATCCTTGAAGTGTCCGACACCAGCCTGAATATAAGCCATGAAATTAAGCTCTGGCTTTGCATCAGCTGGCGCTGCAGATGAGTGGCTTTAAGCTCGGTCCTTCTCACCGCTGTGACCATGCAGCTGGCAGAGCCAGGTGGCCTTCTCCAGCAGACATTTGGGCTCCTACACATTGTGTGACCCATCACAAAATGCCAGGCTCCCTCTGACAAGAATGTGGCGATGTGCTCAGTGATGAAAGTAGGATGCTGTGCCAGTAGCTGCAGGGCTGACTCTTTGAGATGGATTTCTTCCTGCAGTAGCTTCAAAGAGGAAAAGCAACCACGAGTGAGGGCACAGCTAATGTGAAAGCATGAAGGTCACATATTCCCTCTTAGATAAGAAAAGCAGCAGATCTGCTGCTGAAGCTTCAGAGGAGATGCAAGGAGCTGTCTGCTTTCCTTACACAATTCTAAGCAAACAGAGTGTGGTCAAGAAAATACTGCTGCCACCCAGCTGTACGTGTTCAGCCCATACTCCTGAGGTCCTGATGGAGAGCACAGTCAAAGTGAGGAATGGATTCATCTCCAATATACAGTAACTTCCATTTAAACACAGATGTTACCATTAAGATTTTAGAGCTAAAACCTGCCCTGACTTATGTTGTTTCATAAAGGGTGCACATATCACAAAGACAGGACAGAAAACAGCCCCTGGGGTTTTGCCTTCTTAGAGCAGCTTTGCTGAAAGGGGCTGCTTTTGTCCTCTTTCTGTAACTGAGCCTGATGGCACCTGCTTTATGGCTGGTTATTTGCCATCCCCCACAACTTCCCCAGCTCCTCTGCACCTGGGATTAGGTTTTCCTGCAATAAACATTCAGTGAGCAGTAATTTGCAACATGCCATGCTTGAATCGAGCAAAGAAATAAGCCAGCGTTGTTGTTATAAAGATCTGACAGATGGTAGGAGGACCCGCCTTTCTTAATCAAGTCATGCTCAGTAATCAGAGCTAGCTTGAGTTTGTAACAAGAAAGAAACCCTACCCAAAGGAGAACTAATGGGCTGCATCCTGACCTCTGGTTACAGTGGGCTTGGTGGTGTTGTTCTGTATCAAGAGGGATAAGAGATCAGAATCTCACCCACTTTGCAGAGAAGTTGAAAACACAAGTTTGGTCCTATGGTCACTTCGCTTCCCCTGAAATGAAGGATCCTCCCAGGAAGACAACTTCTCCTAGTCTAGCTGTAAATATCATTTCATAGCCTGACCTACAGCGTGGTGGACAAGTCATTAGCCTGTAAAAATCTGCAAAGTTTTATTGTCTTTAATTTCTTCGCAAATGTATTAGCTGAGCATCTGGCCCTCCGAGCGATGCAGCTGAAACACAGGACATGGGGGGCATAGACTCAGCCTTGACCTCCTTCACATTAAGCCTTTTAATTCTAGAGAAGAATGAATGGGTTTCAGGACTGTTTCTGGCAGCAAATAACATCTCCTGAGCCTCCAGCTTTGATATGAATAACGTTTGAAAGGTTAAGAAAAAAGGAAGCTTTCTCCTCAAAGCACATGACGAGGGTGCATCCTTGTTCTTCAAGAGTGATTAATAACACAGGAATAAAGCAGCACCTTGAGCAACCCTGTGTGCTCTCCACTATGCAGGAATTACCATCCAGAACGGGAGAGTTTGGGTGAGGGCACTCCTGTAATTAAAGCACTTTTGTGGGACTGACATTTCAGCACGACTCAGCGAGCCAGGGAGCCTAACCACACAGTTTCTTCTCCTCTGTGTCTTCCAGGCTCACAAGCAGCTGAGCACAACTCCCTGATCGGCGGCGTCCCCAAACACACCCACAGCTAAGATGGCGGAGGACGCGGATATGCGCAATGAGTTGGAAGAAATGCAGCGGCGCGCGGACCAGCTCGCCGATGAGGTGAGACCAGCAGCTAAACTGGGAGCTTGGGGCTGGGGCTGGTGTGAAAGACACAGCCAGGAATAGGAGCGCAGCCGGCAAAAGGACTTCTAGGGCTGATTCTGCTTTTCCGTCAGCTTTACACTGAAAGCAGAATTGGAAATGAGATGAGCTGGGGTGAAATTTAATGTTGTGTTTAGTCAAGATTAAGGCTTTTATTGATCTTGAGTTTGGTTTAGGAATTAGATTGTGCATCAGTTTGACTGGCCTCAGAGCAAAGAGCAGCAATTTAATATTTTCTGAGGATTCCTTCGATTTGTCAAACCTATTAAATGTTAAAAGTCACCAATTAAGTCCCTGAAAAGTCGTAGCTGAAAACCACAGACTATTTTTAAAGTGGAACACCAGCTGTTCCAAGCAGCACCGCCGCAGTGTGTGAGCAAGGGGACCACAAGCCCTGGAGACTGCAGCTGCCTCAGGATGCAGTGGGAATTGCTGCATTAGCAAGTCCTAATGGAGAGCTGGAGATGGAGAAATCACCAGTGCCCTGCTGATGGCCTGATTTGGGGGGGAAGGCAAAGAGTGTAGGAAAAACATGGTGTCAGCATGAGCCTGCACATCAGTGTTGGAAAGCATAACTTGCCAAATCTAAGCACATTTTCCTCTGTTTCATTCCAGTCCCTGGAGAGCACCCGTCGAATGCTGCAGCTTGTCGAAGAGGTAAGGACTTGCATTTTATTTGCACTTCTGTTGTGATGGAGAGTCTGATGCTGGAAGTGCTTTTTTAATAACTCACATTGCTAAGGCACGTCCATGGCTTTATGTGCCACTCTGTCCCTCCTTATCCCTACCCCTTACTAGGGCCACTCAAGATGCTGTGCCCTGGCTGCCAAGTGTCCACGGCAGGCCAGCAGCCGAGGCACTGGTTTGGTTTGCCCATACCTGAGTATCCATTGAGACAGGATACTGGAGATAAAGCAAAGGCACAGCCTCTGAAGGTGACCTGGAGTCAGGGACAAGTGGCTAAGGTGCTGCAGAGCTCTGGGAGCCTCGTGCTGGCACCTCTCTCTTGTCCTTGCCCTAGCACCGCAAGCAGGGAAGGTGAGAAAGGCCCTCAGGGCACTTGCCCTGTTGTCTCTAAATACTTCCCTCTCCATAAACACTCTGAGCTATTTTTATAGAACACCAGTCACAGTATTTAAATGCCACTTCTTTATGTATCTCTGAAATATTTATCAGGATTTCAAGGCTCATGAGATGTCCTAGATTGACTGCTTTGGAACAGGGAGTTCTCTGATTTTCCGCGGTGCTAAGGAAGGGGATCCCGGCTCAGTCCTCACAGCTACTACAGCTTCTACCTGCCTGGAGGGGTCACTCCCAGAAGGGAAAAAACAATTCAGTCAGGCTGTATTTCACCCTCTTCACAACAAAGGGGTTTAAAAGTTGGAAAATCTCAAACTCAGTTTAACTTCAAGTGTTCAGCCATCAGGTGGTGGAAAACTTTGCTGCCGCCTGACAGGACATATTATTTTCAGACGCCATGTGAGCCCTGGCGCTGGAGCTGGTGACATTTTTAATCAGGGTCATCAGCACTGACAGTCCCAGTACTCCTGACAAGCAGAGGAGTCTCCAGAGGAGACAAGGGGAAGAAAATTACATCAGGTCCCACATTCAGGAACAAGCACAATCCCAGCCGTAGGCTGAGTGGCCTCGGAATCAATCACGACTGTGAAGATCAGTGGAGTCCAGTGGAGACAAAATTAAATTTCCATGTACAGACAGACAGATGGGTCACCGAGCATAGTCAGCATCACTTCTCCTCCACAAACACTTCAGATCCGGGCCCCTTGCAGCCGAAACATGCTCTTGTCTCATGAGCAATCTGTCCCTTTTATCTGCACAATTCCCTGGACACACCATTTCTAACCATCACTTTGTGTCAACTCTGTGCTGGATGCAGCTCCTGTTGAAACCAATTTGATGACATGGAAGACAGTCTCGTATGGGTAGCCCCCCAGCACCATGCAGGAGAGCCTGCTGCCCCAAAATGCCTGTGATCTAAATAGACAAGGCAGATGATGAGTGGGAAGAAGGAGAGGCACAGGAAAGGGAAGTGACTTGCTCAGGGCCAAGCCATCAGTAAATATCAGCCCTGTCTCTCCTGAGCCGTGTTTGTGCGACCTGTGCACTGCTTGAGTCTTCCTAACATATTGAACCAGCATATTGTGAATGCCACTGGGATTTCAGCATTAAATCACGGCAAATGGCAAAGTGGGAGGAGAACTGGGACTGCTGAATTTACCATTGAATTTATGGAGGGCTGTAGAGCTTCTTGGAAGAGCTCAGCATCTCTCTGGACCTGGCGTTTATTCAGATGCTACAATATCTCCCTGTCCAAATAGAGAAGTTGCTAAAACCAGCACTGAGCAGTCAAGGGAGTTCTTCTAAAATGAGTTGCATATTATTTTCACTAATGTGACTATCAAAGACCTTTAATATCCTTCTGTGGTCTAAACAGCTGGTTGGTTATTCTGATCCCATCTCCTAGGTACTTTTAAAAGAATGAAGCATTTAGGGAGTGAGAGATTTTATACTGAAAAGACAAATGATGAGAGTCTTTGAAATCGAACTCGCACAGCTATGATTTAATAGACCCCAGAAATCCAATTATACTCCCTTTCTTAGCAGAACCTGTCTAGTGGGTAGAGATAGAAAATATTCTTTCTCAGTGACAGAGTGCTTTTTACTTTATCCTTCTGATACAGCAAATATGTTATTCCTTTCTCAGGAAAAGGACGCCCCCATGTCTATGCATTATTGCTATATACATATGTATGGAGTCCTCTCATGGCTGGCTCCACTCTGTTAGATACCAGGAAAATACAGAATAAACAGACTGACTTGACTCCTTCCTGAGTCAGAACAGTGTTGTCCACCCAGGGAAGCCCTGCAGCAGTAGAAGGTGTGCTTCATGATGAACTGTAGGTCACTGTCTGGGGGGCATGTCCCAAAGGATCATGCCTTCCTTGCCCAGGACAACCAGTCTGAGTTTGGAGACTAAGGCCTGATATTCCCAGGGAACATCAGCAAGGAAAACCAAATATGGAACTGCTGCTTGGTTTTATAACCCAGCTTTGCAAGAAGCTGATTTTTCCAGTCCTGGCACAACAGAGGAAGCAAGAAGTGGTGAGTGGCTGTTACAAAAGCAGCCACAGCTTTGCCCCAAGGCAGCTCCGTTCTGGAATGGCAGATTCCAAACCCCAGTTTGCTCTGTGGTGCCCAGTGTACCCAGGCAGCACGGCTAATCTACACTGACCAGTGCTCATTTGAGCCACTCAGTGCTATAAATACCCGTATTTTATGATGATGCTGTGCAATGTTTGGGCCAAAACAAAAAATAAAAATGAACTGAGGAAGAACAAGCGAGAGTAAATGCGTAGTTTGTAGCTGACCTCCTTATTTTCTTGTTCAAGCCTTTTACCTCTGAGGCCACGTTATGCAATGCAGAATATCACATGCCAGGGGAAAAGCCATGAGTTTAATATCAACAAGATCAGCACTGCTGAAAGCCCAAAAGAAAGCATTTAGGAACATGTCCAGGCAAAAGGGCTGTTTTGTACATTTAAATTCAGAGAGGACTATGTTCTCCGCTCATATGCTCTGATGTTAGAGTGAAGCTTACAAAGTATCCAAGCTGAAATATTAAGCTATAAAAGTTTGATAAGCTCATGATGCTGCCCTACACAGGACACTGAACACACAGGATGCCATTTTACTAGCTGTGGGTTTCCCCTGACATTATTATCACAGTCAAATTTTCTCTAGTCTGAAAAATAAAAGTATCACATTAATTTAGAGTTTGGCCCAAATCTTGCCACAGCTAATTTGAAAAATCCATTTGCCATCATAAGAACCATTGGAACTATTGCATTAGTGGAACAGTTCTACAAAGAAAAGTGTTTTAACCAGTGTAATTCCACAGAAATGCATGTCTGGCACAAGGGAATGTGATCCAGAATTCTGGTCTCAGTTCTTCCAGCGCAGGGTTAGACCCCTCTCTCTGTATAAAGCAGTGGCAGCACTGGAGTCTGGTTGCACTAGACAAAAACCAGGCACATGGGATTCAAGGTGGGGTCACAGATTCACTGGGGCTGAGGATCTGAGTTAACAGGCAGAGCAGTCACGTGGCTCTTTAATCAGGCACGGAGAGACATCGGAGCATTAACAGGGCGACAGGGAACTCGGAGCAGGAGCCCAGCAAATGCATTACTACAGATGACTAAAAAATGTTTCCTCGGCCACATTTTTTGTCTTTTGGGTGTTGACAGTTCTCTTTAGTGCCTGTGGGAACTGCTAGCAATGTCAGCCTGTCCTGGAACATAATTGTCTCTATTAATTTATTCAAAACAAACTCTATAATCCATATTGATTAAAGCAAAATTCTTCATCGAAGTGGAAGTTCATGTGTTCTTCACAGAACTGAGAGTGCATATCTGGTTTTCAAGGTATCTCCTGAAATGCAGAGAAAGAGATTTCTAGAATTTGGATTCTCTATCCAATACATCATTTCCTTACACTGTTAGGAAAATCACCCCTCAGGCTAACCCAAAGTTTTAGTAGCTGCCTTTTGTAGCAGGTATGGATAGGACAGAACACACTGTGTTCCTGGAGGGGCTGATGAGCCCTTTGAGAAGTCATTCCAATTCTCTCCCTACTTTTATTCCCACCTTGGGAAATTAAGTTATGTAACAGCAATAATAAGAAATGAAATAGCAATGCATTTCCCCTCCAAAGTGCTGGGCAAATTTCAGTGAATGTTTTGTTGCTGACTTGCTCTGAGTGAAACACTCACAAAAAACCCCCAAAAAGTTTGAAGAAGCTATTACAGAAGATCGAGGATAATGTACATTAAAGCCTCCAGAAGGGTTCCCAGTTATGCTGTTAAACTGGCTTCACTGAAGCACTGATAGACTTAAGTATCTAAGAATTGAATTAAGCCCAGAGGTTTAAAATCATATATTCTGGCTTTCTGATCATAAGCTTAGCCAGTGGCCCAGTGGAAAACCTGGGCATGTGCTTCATATAAAGGATACCCAAACCAGTACTGCTTGTTAGTTTGCTTTTATCTAAACACTAGAGCTTAGTGCTGGTGAAAGGTTCAAGGACACCAACTTTCATAAACTTTATAGGCTCTGTTTCCCCTAATATTCCCCTAAGTTGAAAGTGATGGTCTCCTGCTCTGAGGGGTCATCTGACGTGCAAAATTATTATATATATTATATATTTGCCTGTGTGCAGTAAACCTGCACTATGGATAAACAGAGGAACTCCAGAGCTGCCAGTTTAATGCCTCAACATAAGAGATGCCGTGCCATTTTCTTCTGAAGGAAAAGAGTGTGAGATGTTTGCTGTGCCATGGCAAAATCCAACAGTCCAAATTCTCCTCTCAAGTGCAATGAGAAGACAAGGAGAGTCAGAAGTAATCCTGGAGAGAGAAGGCTGTTACAGATCTGAGAGCTGGATGAAAATGGAATGTGCTCCATGAACTCTGTAGGGTCCTATGAAAGATGCATTTTTCTTCTCCCTGGCCAGACCCAGTTGAAGAATCCCATTTTCTGAGAATCCCTATTTTGTTGCAAACTAAACAGAGGATTGCCTGGGCAAGGACTGGAGGGTCTTAGGAAATTCCTGAATTTTTACAGGAAGAAAGAAAGGCTCTAATCCCTGGGAACGTGTCCCATTAGCACACGTTTTCATAAAAAGATGGACCTCATTAGTTCTACCCATTCACGGCTCCCCACATAGGATATTAGTGATGTTGGTGAGCACTGGATGTGGGTGGGAATCCTTCCTGAGCCCTCGGGATCAGACAAATCAAACCATGGTCACCGGGCCCTTGGTGATGGGAGCCTGCTGTCGAGGTTTTAGGATCAGTGGTTGTCAAACAGGTTCTTCTGGGCTGGCACTTTGCAGACACAGCTTCTGTCACCTCCTGTTACATTCTCCAAGCACCCAGTTCTAGTGCATCTGCTGACACCTGGTCCCACTGAGACCAAGAGGATTTTCTGTGATACTTCGAGTGCAGAAACTTTTAACTGAAGAGGTTTTTTAGTTCCCAGAGATGCCTCAGTCTGTTGTCACTGAAGGTCAGGTACTGAGTGATTTTCTCCTGCTCAGACATATGGATGATGAACACATTTTTAGAGCAGTTCTGTCTTACAGACAGGTTTGGTTTTGAGCTATCTAAAGGATCAGTTACAATAAAAATACTGAATTTTTCTAGAAGTCCGGATCTGTTTTAAATGCACAAATGTGATTATATTTTAAAATTTGCTTTACACATTTAATTTTTTGTGGAAAAGCTGAAAATTAATGCTTAATACAAACTTGGAACAGCAGGAGATTGTCACTTGATGTCTGAATCATCTCCCATCTTTGCCAGTCACCATCTCTTTATTAGCTTCAATATGCTTTTGATTAGAACACAGATGCAGACAAGTATATTCACTGCACACCCTTTAATATTTTCACATTAGTATTGATGTTGTGGCACTGATGATCAGGTAAATAAAAGAAAATGTCACCTCTTTCACTCCCTGTAAGGATTTGATATGAAATACAAACCGTAAGGTCTAATTGCTGAGTTCATCTCTCAGCACACGTCTTATTCAGGTCACTGGACATCTTAGCTGCATAAAGGGAGTTTACTCAGATGTTAAATACAGCAGGAAACTAAGGTAAGAGGGTTAAGGAGCAGCAAATATTTCTCAACCTGGCTGTGTTTGATTCTCTGAAAGCCAACAACTATCACAGTACCAGCTGCAGGTTTCTGAGTCCAGTATTTAGAAGAGTCCCATGTCAGACTCAGTAAAATATGTTTACTGAAACACAAGATGACTCAGGACCCAAGCAGCCTTCTTATATTTGCATGACGTATGTTTGTTAAAATACAATAAGAAATAAATAGATCAATATTAACTCTTTTAAGGTAAGACCTCCCTGGACATTCAGAGCATAGAAGAAAGAGTCCAATAAAAAGCCATTGCACATCCAGTGCTTAGCAGACCTGTCCCACAGCAAATGTAAGATAATTAAAAGTGGTTTCTCTATTCTAAATAGGCAAGTCTAAGGTAACCCTCGGACCCTAAGTTTCTACAGGCTTCAAAAACAAAAGCTGGCTGGGATTCAAGTAAATGCAGTATGAGCTTGGAGGGAGAGAGAGCAGCAGTGGGTACCTGGGAGGTGGCTGACCTGAGGGCAGCAGGGTGCAGCAGACTATGGGGAGAGGCAGGAGGCCTTTTCTCTCCATCTGGCACCTCACACAGGGATTTTTTTCAAAAGAGGGAGCAAGCCAGCCTGCACACATCTGAGGTTTTTGCCAGTTTCTACAGTGACATAGACATTAAAGACAAGAATGGGAGTGCAGAGAGAGGCAGACAAGAGGCATCTCTCGTCCCTCTTGAGCCGAGCAGGATCCTCTTGAAGCCCAGCAGAGAAGCACCAGCTGCACCAGGCAAACAGCCTCGAGCGTGCCAGAGTCAGGCTTGTGGCTGAGCCAGCGTGGGCTGTGTCCTGCCTGGGAGCACCCTGGGAGCACAGAATGGGCAGCTGAGGGCCAGAGACACTTCCCTGCTCCCAGGAAAAGAATGGGTGATGACAGGGAGCAGGGCAGCTGGGAGGAAGGATAATATGAAGTCCTTCATTTGCCTCAAGGAGTGGGTGGCTTGAAAAGCACAGGGACCGTCAGGACTTTAGGTTTCTATTCCTTGTGTTCCCCTGCAACTGTGAGCATCTCCCCTGCCCCCTGCAAAATGGTCACCATCACCTTCATCTGTTCCACAGGAGCATAGATAGCTTTATGTTCATGGAAGCAGGCAAATTACTGCTGCTCATGTCCAGGTAGCTCCTCTTCACAGAGGACTTACTTCATCTGCTCTTGACATGCAACAGGCAGATGATCGTTCAGGCCATTAATTATTCACAGATGTTATCACAGCTCCAAGCAGAATGGAGCTGGTTTCCCCCTGGTAATTAAAAAGGAGCTAATCTGATCTGTGATACAGCTCGGTATCACAGCACCCAGAAACCCGAGACACCCAATCACAGCCCAGAGTGAGGATAACAAATGCAAAAATTGTACTTGTGAAAGGTGCCCTGCTGCTGGTTTAGGCAAGTGGGATCTCTGAGTGGCTCAGCTTTGCTCAAACCCTGTATCCAGCAACAGCAGTGATAAGATTCCCACTAAGCTGTGGGAGCAGAGGCAGTTTCAGTGTGTAGGTGTTTTAAAAATCCTACCTTCGAACTCAATTCAAAGTCCATTAATGCAAAAGGTGTCTGTTGACTGAATTAAAACTTGGCTCAAACCCATATCTATTAGATCACTGAGCCAAAAAATATGGCTTAATCCTATTAAATATTAGCCTACTTTAAAATGGATTTCCTAAGTAGGTAAGCTTTCTGACTTCTGACAGCAGCAAGGGCTGTGTACAAACCACTGTGCCTCCTTCCCAAACATGCTTGTGTCATATCTGTTTTCCCTGGGAATTTCTTTTGTGGGATTAACACACACCTGCAATACCAACAGCCTCATCCTCCCTTCTTCTGCTTCAGTGAACTTGGAGATGAACCCTCTCTTTTTAGAAATTACTGTTGCATAAAGTGATTATTTTAATTGCAAGGTCCCTGATTCTGTGCTTTCAGCAGAAGTTCAGTATCCCGGTGAGTCCAGAAGGATTGATGGTACAACTGAGACTACCTGGTTCCTTATGCAGTGTCCAGGCACATAAAGTCTTTGGACTGTGCCACCAGCCCCTGATGACCTTGTCATTCCTTTCCCTGTTTTTCTTTTGTCTTCCTGTGTCCCGTACCAAGGGCTGAGTGTTCCCTCACTGATCTCTCTTTCTCTCTCTCTTTCTTCTCCCCTCTCTCTCCTTCCCTTGCTACCACTATTGGGATGTAGAGTAAAGATGCTGGTATCAGGACTTTGGTTATGTTGGATGAGCAAGGAGGTAAGTTCAGATTGCTTCAGTAAGGAAGTATAACCCTTCTCAAAGTTCTGTACTAACTGTGTGCAACCCTGGAAACGAGGGACACAAAATATGTGTGGTCGTGCATGAGAACCCAAAAAACCTCTTTGCCTTTAGCATCGTTGTCTGACAGAGAACCAACAACTGCCTAAGAGTCTGTACTTCTTTTGATCTGTCTCCCATTAATGTCAAAGACAGCTGCAGGCTGAACTCATCCAAATCACCACTTTATTTCAGCGAGCTTTGGGTCAAGATCCAGCTACATGAGGAGAAGATTTGCCTCCATGAATGTAAAATCCAGCATTATTTATGCAGGTGCTACGGAATTGTCCCCCTAGTTTAAGCTACAAGTGAAAGGCATGCAATAAATGCATGCCAAGAAGAGGTAATACAGGTTTACTTTGTGTAAAATTCAGTTGCTTTTTGTATAGACATGGTAGTGAGGATGGCAGAGTTTTAACATTAAAAGCTGTGGCACGATCAGCTCATTACAATTGACCATATAGGAGGATTCAGGCTTAGATAACTCCCTGTGTGTGGATGACAATGACAAAACCAGAGCCTGATATATTCAATACATTCCAGGAAATTACATTTTGGCCCTTCACAATATGACAAAGAAGTAGGTACCTTCCCCCCTCCCCTCAGTAAAACTAATAACTTTTCATTTGGTGCAGACCCACAGCAAAAGGGTGTCTCCAATAAATCAACAGAGTATAAATTTCTGCTACCCTCTATCAAACCAGCTCCCCAAAGGCCATTCTTATTATTTACTATATGTCATGACACCAAACTGTATTAGGAAATGTTTCTTCCCCCCCACACACTCTCCCCTTAGAGAAAAGAATTTAACCCAGCAAAATTTTGTCACATCAATTTATCTTGACAAGAAAAATATTAGAGAGAATATTTTGTTGTCTTTGAAAAATAATGGCAGTAAAAGAACAATCACTGAATACAGAAAACCAGAAATTACCTATGTTGAAACAGATATGGCACCTGTCTAAATAATGTGTTTTGTTTCAGAAGTGAATTATACAGCTGTAATAAATCACAAATATTGTCAAAGGAAGTGTAAATATCCAGATGTGTCATGCAATATAATTTCGCAGGCAGAGCAGCAGAAACTTTAGTGGTTCCTGGGAAAACTTGTTCCTGTTCTTTAACTGCTATTTTTCCACAGATTGCTAGGGAGGATTATTTTGATTTTAACCTTGAATTTTTGTTTTGTTATTTTGGAATTCTACTATTGCTAAATCCCTGTGTGCAAAACTTGTCTGATGATTTATTCCATAGTCATGATAGGAAGGACGATCTGGATGAGCCAAAGAGCTGAGACTGAACCCACTCATCTCTTTGGGAGTCCAGGGAACTCAGTGTTAAATGACAGTGAAACCTGAAATATATATTGTACAGTCAGAGATGCACTGAGTCAATACCTACAGGAAAGAATCAGACAGTTTCAAAGCCTCTTTAAATTGGTTATGGTCATGCCTTAAGTGGTTCAGTAAATTTAGCTTATGACTATATACAGTGTGGGTTTCTAAAGGAAAACAGCCAAATAATGCTACAAACCCTGAGAATATTGTAACCACTCTCCTATGCTAAATGTCTAATTAAGTTTTCTCCATTTTAGCAATATGTAGGTGTAATAATTCCTGATTATTTTTTTTTATTTTAGCAATAAAGGACTTATACTACTGGGCAAAACCCGCTAATGATGACTTTGAACCCTCTGTAATTAGTGCAATGTGTGCAGCTCACGGATGTCTCAGCAGATTATCAGATTAAGGAAATAATTTGCTAACACTGCCATGTGATCTCTTTGCAGCTGACTGCACAAGTCACTTAAGATTATTAGGTGTTAAATATACAGAAAACATGACACTGATCTTTGCAGTGGGCGGCAAGCAGAATATCTAATCTCTGCAGTTGCTTGAAGCTCTGTTTTTAGGTTTCCTGACAAAATTGCTTGTTTGGAAGTTAAACAGACTTTACAAGGAAAACTTCTCTGAGCCAATTCAATGTAAATAACAGAAAGCAGAACTGATTTTCTGGTATCAGTAGGCAGAAGTCTCTGGGATCATAAAAGGCAATAAGTCCAGGTAATTTCCCAATGCCAGTATTTGTACAACCAAGCCAGCCTGGCGAGCTCCTGTAGCCCCAAGGTTTAGCACAGCTGGCTGTGCAGCACATGGCAGAGTGAGTGTGCCACGACCCTCAGACATGGGGAGCTTCACAAGGGCTTGTGTTACCCCTGTTTCACAGAGGATGGGGCTGCCATAAAAACTGGAGACCTCCTCCAGTGCCCTTTGAAGTCACTGGGATTTGGAGTGGACTGTCCCTCTGCAATACCAAATTATCATTTTTTGAGCCACGCCTTGTCATCCAAACCAGCTCAACACAGTCCTTCCCCTGGGGAGCCCACAGGAAGGAGCTAGGAGGTCAGATTCTCCTTGCTGAGATTTTTTTCCATCAGTGAGAAAGTCTTTCCCTGCCCCCATGTGCATCCATAATGCTACATTTTTTTAAACCTGGCCTTTAGTCAATCTCCCTTAATTAATGATTTAAATATAAATACGTATATAACTCTTTAAAGTGTTTTCATTTTACACTAAAATCTTCATGCTGCAAAGGATTATTGAGCCATGGCAATTGCTCTGCTTCATTAAATATGTCTTTAAAACATGCTAATTTAGAAAAATGTTAATATTTAGATGCATATAGGTTAAAAGCAGACTGTAGAAATGAAACTGAGATTACAAAGTAGGAATATGAAAACAAACCTGAATTGTTAACATAGAAGGGGTCCCATGGTAGCTCTCCTCATCCAAAGGAAAGTCCTCTCACCTGGGAGTGTCAGCAGGGACAGAGATTTGGAGGATTTCAAGGACATTTTTTTGTGTGTGATGATGTCCTCATGCAGTTTATTACAAAAGGATTTGGGGTTTGTATTCCAAAGAAGGTGGAGGGGAGAAACTTTTCCAATAACAACAGTAGCAGCACAGCCATTTCTCATCCAAGACAAGATAGAGGAATAGCCACAACTTTGATAAGCGACAAAGAAAACGTCATTTCCTTGAAAATTGAAATTTTCTCCCTGCACCAGCAACAGCAAATGCACAACCAGTGAACACAGGGAGCAGATGAATGTACCCAGAAGATCTTACTCCAGATCAAGTTGATAAGGGAGATAAAACTTTGAAATAACTGGGCAACCCCCCGAGCAAAAGCACTGGCACCATGTGATGGTACCCACACTAGCTGACCTCTTTAGCAGGAGTTGTGAGTTTGGCAGTTTTGTGTGAGTAAAGGATAATTAGGGAAATAAAAAGTAACTAATGACTATTCCAGATTCTACAGGGAAAATGGTATTAATTATGTTGAAATTGTAGTGCAGAACAAAAGGAAAATGAACCCCCACAAAGCAGGTTGTGCCTTGTCTCCTGTTATTTTTAGCAGAGCTACACGTGGGCTCACAGCACTCCCTGCCAGCTCTCTGCCATTCCTACCTGTGCTCTGCAGTGCCTTTCAGAGCACAGATAGGTCAAGACTCAGGATTTCTGAAAAGGCTGTCCTAGAAATGTACTACACTCCAATAGGATTCTCCTTTATGGAAAATGGGATCACAGAGTAGCATTGGAAGCAGTTAATCTGCTGATTCTCTTTCCAATTCAGCCCTCTTGTATGCAATTATGATTACAATGTGTTCTTAAGGTGTCCTTCTTCTTTTTTCCTTTTTTTTTTCCTCTAATTAAAATTGTCCTTGTGGAAATTGCTTCTCTGCACAATACTCCAAGCAAAGGAGCAAGTTCCCATCTCCACATTTACCTGGCCCCAGATCCTGGACGTCAGTCAAGGAATATTTGTTGCAAATTACAGCTGGGGATGCAAAGGTGGAGCAGCACCACACTTGCCCTGTTCTGGTCCTGCATCCAACGCTGTGTGAGATGCTTTTGCAGCTGTGTTTGCTCAGGAGGCCACAGGAGCAGCTGAGGGATGCCCTTGCTACAGCTTCCCTCTCCCAGCCCCTTCCCCAGAGCAGTCACAGAGTGGGGACTTTCCAGGATGTTATGGAAGATCCTGGCAAAGACCCACTGGCAAAAGGGCACGATGTTATGGTAGAACTAACAGGACTGGCTTGTGGTCCCCCAGTAGCCTTACACAACTAATTCACAAGTATAATGATACAGGTGAAAAAATATTCCTCTTTGTGTCCTAAGATATGCCATCAGTTTGCCGTAGGATCTGGAAGAAGATTTACGGTCACTACCTTGGAATGAAAGTTCTCAGGCATCCAAGGGTATCAATATGCAAAAAGGGCTAATAATTAGCAGAGTTTACTGAAGAAAAATAAAATGGAAGGAAATCAAAATGAAACCTACCTCTGTATTCTGCTGCCAGGCAGCACCAATTTTTTTATATATGATACATAAATATAAGGATAGATGTAGTATATTCAAAGAATATTGCAACAAACTGTAAAAAAAAAAGTCAAACTCTGACCTTGAAGTGCTTCTATAAACGAGAGACAAAGGACACGATCCTTTGTAGGCGTGACTTTGTGTAGGTTCATGGCAATTTATGCCAGCAGACTCTCTTCCCTAAAACCTTTAATACAATATAGAACATTGGAATAGGGAAGATCTATGAAAACAGTTATTAAATTAACCTTTTGATAGCCATCTGATTTCCTACCAGCAGTGATTCATTCTGGGCCAGATTTTAATAGCAGTTATACCAAAACAAATCCAGCTTGACCCCTTTAAGTTAATTCCACTATAATATTTATGCCTCAATAACTGTAGTTAGACTCATGAATCTATTTTCTTGCCTGTGGGACCAGGACTTTGACAAGTATAAATTGGTGTTGCTCCACAAAGCCAGCATAACTATGCTGATTTTAACCAGTTAACAATCCAGCCAATGACATTAAGAACTGGTTTTAGGACCAGCAGCCAGCTGTCTAGACTTCTGGGTTACAAATATGACATGGTTTTTTACACTGATGAGGTTTCCTTTAATGGAAGATAAATTAGTGTGGGTCCCATTTCTATTCAGAAATAGCATAAGCACCACACACAAATCCTGAAGCAGGATGAATTAAGTCAGGTTTCTAGAGAGAGCTGTAATTAAAATGAAAGTGTTTGAGTCATGTCACATCTACTCTTCAATTAGGACTCATTTATTCAGGCAGAAAAAGAAACAGGGAAAGAAAGTTCAAAAGGCCCTACTACACACGTGGCTTCAGAGAATGAGCATCTGGGCGAGGAAACAAGCTTAGACTGGAAGCCACCAGCGGTAGCAGATCTGGGACTGATCCCTGCAGACTTACCTGGAGTTTTCTGCTGGGCAGATAAGGTTAGAGAAGGACTAGCAGGAAAATCAGTGGAAGAAAGGTCAGTACGTTGTGTCCCGCCCAGTGTCAAAATGCACGTGTGGGTACAGCTGCCTTTGAACTGAGGCCCCAGAACGGGCTCTGCAAGCACAGCTCTCGCAAGCAGGAGGTGGGAGTCTGCCACACAAATGTAGCAATTCCCATCTTGTTGCATGAGCCAGGATAAAAGCCAGCTCACACTCCCACAGCTGCTTCCCAGAGCAAGAGTTGCCCAACTATGCAAGAGCAGGCAGGACTCTGAGTTAGGCAGGAGCAGGAGCACTGGGAGGAGCATCCCCTTCTGCCACAGACTCCCATTTCTGATGAGACTGACAATCTGCACCTGCAGACACGAACCAAAGCTTCTGCTAAAGCCCAAATTACAGTGTGCACTGAAACAATCCAACCTTGCATTTCTGGCTCTCAGCTCAGCAGTTTACCAGGCAGAACTTGTGCAGTCCATCTCTCAGGTTTCCTTCTTAGTTTCCCAATCCTTTGCTTACACGATATGTGCCCCTTTTAGAGGACAGTGCCAGGTAACTCTGATCCTCCAAATATATCCTTGGATTTGGGATCAATAACTCCTGTGGTGTCAGGAGACAGGCCCATCAAGATGAGGAGAATGAGAACTGACACCTGAAAAGCAGATGCATCTCTCCATCCTGACATGGCACCTCTCCTTCTCAAAGCCCTGTCTCGTGCAAGAATTAAACAAAGAGCACAAGTTCAATATTCGAATTATTTCAGCTTGAATAATTTAGGCCAGGATTTTCTAGGCCCTCGAGGGGTGAGGTGCCTGTTTCCCATTAAAATTAATTAAATAAAATTAATTTTAATGGGAACTGGGTATCCAAATCCCCCAGAAAGCTTTGAAAATCTAAACCTTGATTGTTATTAGAAACCTAAGTAAGAAATTAGGCCTATTCATGTTCCCAAAGAAGTCAAGAGGAGCTTTGTACTGACGTCAATATGCATATGATTTTCCTTCTGAAATGCCTTTTTTTTTTCTTCTGGATAGGACTCAATTAACATCAGGGATGACATTAAATTCCTTCTATAACCAGTGCTCTTAGTTCCTTCCTCTACAGTCTAATTCTGTGTTTTTCTATTCCGTAAGGTGAATAGGGATGTGTTTGTGTTTTACTGGGATTCCTTGACTTTGCCTCTTTAGCTACAGTTACAGCTTTTAATGGATTGAAATGTCACTCCCAAGTAACTCTCTGATCCTTGGCAGTATTTGAATTTATCCTTCATGAAATGGTGAGGCTTTCCACCCATGTAAAATGCTGTTGCTACCACAGACTCCCCATAAGACCCCTGATCCCACTGGATCCATATCTATTTACATCAGCAGAGAATCCCTTCCCAAACTTTTACATTGTGGCATTCAGTGGCTCTAGGACACCTTCCCCCTGTTTAATAGTGAAGAAATAAAGATGTTAAGTTATTCTGAGCCAACGAGTCCCTAAGAAAACCCAACACCATCACCAGCCCTTGGTGGAAATACTCCAAATTCTGTTTGATGCCAGCAGAGAGAGAGTTGTCTGTATGGGACTGGTTACTGGGCTTGGTGCTGCTTTTCTTGCCCTGGAGCAAAGCAGAAGTGACCCCACTGAAAACACGAGTCTGCACCCCATGTCTGTGTTCATAAGGTCACTTGGGGACAGGGACAATGAATGTCACAGCCAGTGTTCTCTTCCAGTGAGCATCAGGCTCCCGGAGAGGTTTCAGTCGCTCTGTGTTCACTGGGGTTACTCCTGATTTGCAGCCTCTACACCAGAAGGAAAACCAGCCCTGAGGCCACGCTCAGATTAGAGATTAATATCCAATGCCAGTCAAAGTGGCAGGTCTCAGTTTCCTCAGCCTCTGGAAAAAGGGGTACATGGATACAAGCCCTCAAACACTCACTCTGTTTTTGGTACTTCTATTACCAGCATTATCACTCACTAATCCAAGCAATTGTGTTGCCCCAAACCACCCAATTCCAAGGCATTTGTAAGCGTAAGTAACTGAAGTATTTTCCATGGAAGGACATGTTTTCTCTTATATTAACATACATAAATGCAAAATAATAACACTATCTTTCTTTCTCCTGGATGTCACTGTGTCGTAGTAAGTGGATGTATTGTATTACGTTTCTGGACCTTGAGTTTTATAACCCTTCCTTTCTACATCATTACATCTTGTTGATATTAATATATTTCAAATAAATTCCTCCTTTGTTTTACTCTTCCCACACTAGTAAAAGAATTATCTTTGGCATCCAGTGCGGCCCACATCCCTTCAGCAATGCATCAGCTCAGATTAATGCATTGTAATGTCATTATTAACTCAGTTCTACATGGTCATTTTTCATGTTCTGTTGAAGACAAAAGCAAACAAGCAAAAATACAATTCATTCCACACTGTCATCCCTTTGTCCTGACCAGAACAACTCGATCGTGTTGAAGAAGGCATGAACCATATCAACCAAGACATGAAGGAGGCCGAGAAAAATTTAAAAGATTTAGGGAAATGCTGTGGCCTTTTCATATGTCCTTGTAACAAGTAGGTACTGGGTACCGGCTCTGCTATGTGGTGTCCAGTTTTTTGTCACAGTGAATGTCTGAAGTTTTTGTCTTTTTTTTCTTTGTCCTTTTCCATCTGCTTCATTCTGTGGGGATAAAATACTTGTGTTTAATCAGAACAACTGGAACGCATCGAAGAGGGAATGGACCAAATCAATAAGGACATGAAAGAAGCAGAAAAGAATTTGACGGACCTAGGAAAATTCTGTGGTCTTTGTGTCTGTCCATGTAACAAGTAGGTGCTGCCTGCCTCATCTCTTTGAGCACTTAAGGCTGATCCCAAAGGCCTTGTGAAGCTCATCCTTGCTAGGCACATGGACAGGATGAGCATGTGGCATGCAGAAAGAACGATTCTGGTTCAAATGCATCCATCTCATAGCATAGACAACCGACTGGGAGTTACTGTAGATGCATTAAAAGCAGGCATACTGCAGTGAAAGCTTCACTGTCGACACCTTTTAATGGTAAAAGTTTCAACATTTTACACAAAGTGTACTCAGTGGTTCCATTTTCCAGCGAACAAAAACACTGGGGCTACCTTATTCCTGGGCACCCTAAATTGTGAAGCATATTTTCACAAGTTTAATAACCAAAAGAGCTGAAAAACTGCAGAAGAGGTTGTACTAAACATTACTCAAAATTGTGGATGAAAATCACACCTTTTTTCATTGTTCAGCACAAATAGCCCTTGATGCTCTCTCCAAAGAGACGTTTCATAATTGGAACCCAACTTGAACTGGTTTTCATCCTGCCACAGTCAAAAAAAATTTGAGAACACCTGAATATGCCAAATTTCTCTGGTTTGGGTAGCACGTACACTAAGCAGAAATGTTGAAATGCATCGAATTTGCTTGCATGCCATCACACTTGAACGAAACCGCCCTCCAAGTAATGCAAAGCTTGTTTTAAATGCCAAACGGAAATGCGATGCGCGGTTATGCGGGTGGAGGAAACCGGGGACAAAGTGGACCAACCCCAAGTCCTTGAGGAATGGCAAATCCAGCATGCAGTGAGTCGGCATGCAACCAGGTTACAGGGAAAGCTGTCAGAAATGGTTGGCCAGAGATTGTGCAGGAAAGAAAGCAGAGAGCAGTAGTTCTGAGTATTGAACTCCCTTTCTGCGTGATACTTTGTTCACAGCCAAAGTCTGATCCTACCACGATTATCAAGACCAAAGGAAAGAGCTGCCATAGAGTTTAGGGGTATTTTGCCAAAAATCAGAACAGCAAGACTGGGGTTTTGCCCTATCAATCACATCTATTTTGAAGTTAATTCCCTTGGGACACAATGCAGATACTTTAAAACAAAATCAGTTCTGCTCCTGTGTACCAAACCCTGAATACTTTTTTGGGGTAAACATTTTACCCAAAATATGTGTACTGTTGCCTTGGTGTGCACAGTGGGAGAGAGGGCAGGAGAAATGGGAAGAGCTACACACACACACAGAGCCTTAGTCAGCAGGACTGCCTGTATCAGGTTTTTATCTAAGACAGGCTTTAGCCAGAGGACCTGATGCAGAAGAGCTGCAGGTACAAATGCAGCAGAAACTTTACATCTCCCACACTGTACAAGCTGTAAAAGCTCAGAACTGACAGCCAGACATGTGACAGGGAAGGGATTAGCACCTGACACGTGGCCTTAAAACATTTGCCACTTCACTACGGCTGCAGTGCCAGGCTACAAGAACAGGAAGACACTGTGTGCATGCCATGTGGGGGACATTGGTTTGTAAGGGTGTCTCTCCCCTTCTCCAAGGCAGTGTTCTGACCTTGGCAGTCTGCAGCCAGATTTCATAAAGCAGCATTGCCAACCAGTGTTCAGAAACAGAGTGTGGATGAACAAGGCTTTTAGAGACTGTTCCTTGAGTCTCTATGCCAGGACTCAACTGGTACAAATGAGATGATGTTCTGAGGAGTGGAGTGTAGGAGGGAGAGAAATCCACACAGTTCTGGGCATCAGAATCACCATGATCCACCAGTGCTCTTCTGGCTGGTGGGAGACGAATGGCATGTGTTTAAAAAAGATTAACCATTTCCCACATAACTGTACCCTGATCACAGTGAAAGTACAACTCTGTGAGCCTTACCAATACATAAGGCTTGATCCTACATCCTCGGGAGACTCAAAAGGCCCATGGCATGAAACTTTGACCAAGCTGCATTCAAAAGGACAACTACTATTGACCATGAGCAGACCCAGGCTCCAACTGTTGACTTTTATTGGAAGTCCATGAGAAAACAGAGATCAGATTCTGGGTGTAGAAGATCACTTACCCTGAACACAAAGACTGTTTCACTCTCAAAGTTGCACAGGTCTAAATAACAGGCAAACCCCTGTAATGGTATCTGCAGCAAGAGAATGACTCATTTACTCATTTCTAGTAATGCCAAAGCTGATGTATAGTTCAGACATCTAAGATTAAACAGGCCAACCATCATCTTTTTAAGTCCTCA
Organism: Manacus vitellinus; assembly: GCF_001715985.3. Lineage (NCBI taxonomy): Eukaryota > Metazoa > Chordata > Aves > Passeriformes > Pipridae > Manacus > Manacus vitellinus. The sequence continues at coordinate 2,593,091 of NW_021940526.1, read as the reverse complement.
CAAACTTTGACAGGACATAAGCTACAAAACAGATGAAAGATTCTCTTTTAATCTATATTTTAATTCTATATCGTAGCATACAACACATATTCAGGCCCATTTAAAACTGAGTTGCTTCAGGGGGCATGGAGAGAACATAACACCAAAGACGGGGTTGTCATGTCCTTTCCCAAATCCTCCAGAAGCACGTTCAGTTCCTTCCCCAAAATCCAAGCCACAAGGCTGTTTAGATGATGGGTTGGAGCTGACCAAAGAATAGAGAAACCACAGAGATTTGCAATTCCCTACAGTTTTTTGGAAACTGTTCCATTTCTAGGAAAAAAAAATCAAGAACTTACACCTGTGGACTCCAAACACTCACACTCTCCTGTTAAAGTGTTCAGTCTCATCTGATGATCCTAAATAAGCTGCACATGTCAATCTGCCACTCTAGGTGTGCCTGGATTTTAATTTTCTATCCACGGCAGCTCAGTCAAAAATGGCTCTCTGAAAGTTAATGTAACTGTCAGGAAGAACAAATATAACAAGTTGCTAGGCTATATTTAAAGTCCTGTGGTTTAAAACTCCTGAAGGAAGTGATGATCCATTTTTGCCTGTGTCTTGCTTATTGTGAAGGCTGTTACTGCTGATGCATTAAGGGTATGATGAACTATTGGGGCAACTGTGCTTAGTGAGAATGCTTTACTTCTTATTCATGCCTGTAGCTGGTGCACGAAAAAAAATGTAGAAAAACTTCCCTTTCTGATGCTAGATTGCTCGTATCTTTTATTTTCTCCTGCACTCATTTCATTTCTGCCTATTTTACTTTTTGTCTCTGTGGACAAAGGTTTGTACATCAACTGTCGATGTATGATTACTATTCTCAAGTACCGATATATTATTTGAAAAATCTAATGAACCCTATGATAAAATCATCCCCAAATCACCTTGGGAAAGGTCAGTGGCTTTAAATGCCTACTATGCCACATACATATTGAAAACACATCAACAGAAGCTCAATATTCTGCATGGTAAATTGTTAAATTCTAGCCAAATCTGTTTTTCTCTAAGAGGGTGTGTTGCTGTGATGTGATGTACACACTATACTTGGCAGTTCTGTTTTTATGTCTGTCTGCCAGTACGTTCTCTGTGTTTGATGTCAAAACATATGTGTCACTGAAACGAAACAATGTTTTCTACTTATCTGTATTTCTTCTCTTCTTCTTTTTTATTTTTCCTTTTTTTTTTTTTTTTTTTTTTTTAAATTTTCCTTCTTTCTGGATACTAAGTCAACATCCAAAAAACTTGTGTGCAGTGTTGTAGACTTGACAATTGCAATTCACCCTATTGGAAACTAAACCTCTGACCATCACTGTTGTTGTGGCAGTAAAGTAAAAAAACAAACAAAAACCAACGCCCTCCTTTTGCTCAGGGTTATGATATATCGGTATACAACCAATGACCCTCTATCTGAAAACTCATTTGCTTGATTCAGCTTTTAGCTTGGAGAGGTAAAGAGTTTTGCATTTGTCCACTTGATGCTTTGTTACTCATGGTGTTTTTTGCATAGGCTCAAATCAAGTGATGCCTACAAAAAGGCCTGGGGCAATAACCAGGATGGTGTTGTAGCCAGCCAGCCCGCACGTGTCGTAGATGAGCGGGAGCAGATGGCCATCAGTGGTGGCTTTATCCGCAGGTGAGCCTTTGGATCCACTGTTCTCTCTCTATTCTCCTTGTCACTGATATATTTAGATTTCTTCCATATGGTCATGAGTTCTGTGGTGCTCATTAACTCCTTCAGTGGTGCTGGGTAATAAGATGGAGACAGTTTTCCACCAGGTGGTGGGTGCTGGGGTTTCAGGTCGTCGGTGAGTAACCCAGGTACTAAAGGCTCATTGTGTCCAGTGACTTCCCTGGCCCTGTAGGTCCCCTGAGTTGGTGCAAAGGATGGTTACCTTGCTGGAAATCCTAGAACTAAGAGTCTTGGCCCAGAGAACCAGAAGATGCTTGAAAACACAACCCTAAACCTTCCTCTTTGAGTGCCCGGATTTGGGCAATAATAAGATAGAAATAATATCTATTTATTTGTTTCACAGCAGCACTGTGAGGGTGCAGACAGCCATGGTCAGTCAGCACTGTCCTCTGCGCTCCAGCTCCCTGCATGAACACTTTTCCTGGGGGCCTTATTATGGGTCTCATTAATGACAGTCATCAAATGCCTTAGAAACGAAGTGTCAGATAAATACTAATTTATTGTCATTATGTCCCAAGGCATGCAGTGCCCGTTATCCGCCCTTGCCAGAAGAGGTACAAAAGCATCCAGCAGCCCCTCCTTTCTTTTCAACAAGAGAAAAGCCCCAGGTTTCCTGCCAAAGCACCGAGCCAAGCACAGAATTTGAAGTACACTTTTAACCAGGGGTGTGCCCCTTCCCTGCTCATAAGCATCCAGGAAACCTCACTGAACGGGGAATGATGCCCCACTCCTCAGCTGCTGTAAAGCCCCAACATAGTGGGAACTCCTGAGCTCTCAAATGAAAGCTGGTTGGAAACACACAGCTCTACCAATGGCAACCACACTGCAAACTTCCCCCAGTGCACAGGGATCCAGCAATAAGCACCTACTGATTACAGTGCTTATGGAGCATCATTTAGATGACAATGTCATCAGCTGAATGGATAACGGCATTCCAGTAGGCAAAGCTTTGATCTCTGAAGATTAAGGACACTGGATTAATAAGTAATTATCTTTCCAAAAACTATTATCCACTTATTTTTTTGGCTGCTGTGATAAAGGGAAATCAGTGTGATAGAAACAATGCTGTCATGCAATCTGGAGCGTGGGATGGAGTTGCCATTTAAGTTTGCTGGGTCTGCCATTCACTTGTTTTTAATTTCTGGATGGCAGCCCCACCAAAATGAAGGCTGGGACATGATCACAATATAGCAGTGAAGGAAGTTATGCTACATAATATTAATTGTCCTGCAAATAACCTGGAGCACCTTTTAGATACCTACATGAAGAGGCACAAATAGGGATTCTCTGAGTGGGACCCATGGACCTTGATTTTCCCAGTGTCAGTCACCCCGTGCCTCTTGAGTCACTGGAGAGTTGAGCTGGGCCTTGGCTTAAGTACAAGTGTTTTGTTCCAAAAAGCAAGCAACTGCAAAAGACAGTGCTAAGAATGACAGACAGAAGATCTTTACTAAGAGAAGCTGCTTCTGTCATTTACCAGAACTACAGTGAAATAAATAGGATGTTAGGTGAGGATTTTCACAGCTGAAGCAATTCTTCCACAACGAGTCTGTGAGCCCCAAGCATAAGAGGACTGGACAGTTCCCATTAGCTATGTGCACTTCAAGGAGAGGACCTGGAATAGCTGTAATTCCACCACCCTCCAGCACTTCCCATGAACTCTAACCACACACAGTCCAAACGGGGCATCCTTTCATTCTCTGTTCGAGAAGGATGATCACTGCAGAGAGGTGCAGTTTGTGGCACAGGCAAGCTCAGACAGCAACACTTCTAGTAAGAGCAGTATAAATGGAGCAGTGATGAACCCAGACAATTGATCCCAACATCCAAAAAATGAGCATGTAATGTTTTTCAGGCAAGCTGCTTATCAATCCCTTTTCTTCAAAGCTGGGCACAGCAGCTGCTCCTCAGGTGACAAGTGATGGAGGATGCAGGGGAGGTTTCAGGTGAATCACAGTTTCAGGGGGAATCTCCTGTCTCTGCTTTAAAGAATTGGTGTTTTGCTCCCAGGGTAACAAACGATGCCCGGGAAAACGAAATGGATGAGAACCTCGAGCAGGTCAGCGGCATCATTGGCAACTTACGTCACATGGCCTTGGACATGGGCAACGAGATCGACACACAGAACCGCCAGATTGACAGGATCATGGAGAAGGTAAGAGCTGCCATTCCTAAGAAAACCCCAAAAGGGGCTGTGTTTTCCCTTCTGCAGTTCCTTTTCAGCTTGGAGAAGGAAAAGGGACAGAAATAGCTGCTAGAGCTCCTCTCTTCTCCCTCCAAATCCTTGGGCCAAAGCAGAGCTCGCTGCTGTGGATCTTCAGGAGCCTCCAGCACAGGCTGGGTCGAACCCACGCTGTTGAGTTTGCCAGGCAACAACTGCAAGGGGACCCCTTAGGACACATCAAGGCTCCTTCTGCAACAGCTCCGGGAAACAAGAAGTGCCCTGAGCTATGCAGAATTGTGAGCTTTGGGTCTGAATGCCCTGGCCTTTCCTGGAAGGTTTTAAACCTTCCTGGACTTTTCCTTCCTCAGAAACTCCATGAGCAGTTCAGGATTACATCACCTGCTTGGAGTATCAGTTCCCAAAAGAGGATGGGGATTTATTAAGCAAGGTTTTGCTGTATGGTAAAAGTGCAGCCAGTTTTGTCATGCTGCCGCTTATTAGGACATTAGGACAGAGATCTATTTGCTCTCTTGGGGGTGTGTGTGTGTTTGTGTATTTATACATAACTGGGCCCCACACGGCCCCACTGAAATACAAAAGCTCAGCACTACTGCTGCAGAATCACCACCTCCAAAGGCAGAGAGCACCATTCCAGTGCCAGACCTGCACTGCAGATTTCTGAAGCAGAGAGCAGCCCCCTCCAAACCTGGCTGCCATCCTCAGATCCCACGATCTGCAAGCCATCTGCATTCCTACTGGCAGAGCTCCAGGCACAGGCAGAGCCAGGCTGAAGCGACATAAGAGGCTCGATCTTCATCTGGTGTAAAATCAACACAACATTCGACTTCTGCTGAGATTTACACAACCTGAGGATCTAACCCAAGGACTTACATGGGGTGCTTAGAGCTAATTCTGACCTTAAGTGGTCAGAGCTTGTACTTTCGAGCCTCCTTACATATGCAAGCATCCTCACACAAGCAGGGTGCCCATGCCTGGTTTTCATGTCAATTAACTACATCAGAGCTTAATGAAAAAAATTAAAAACACTGCACTGAGTGATTCACTCTGAGAGCTCTCCTTACTGGAGTTTGATTCCAGAGAAAACTAGGTAAAGTATAAATTGTCTTAAAGGTTGGAAGTTCATCCCTGAGAGAGAGACAGTCACATGACACCACAAAGCGCATGGCTTTGCATCAGTCAAAAGTTTTATTTTATAAAGTTGCATCTGTTTGTTTGACTGTGTTGGAAAACACACAGTCTTACTGGGATGCCATTCTGCACCATTTCATATTTCTGGGAAAACTAGGAGAATGGGGGAAAGGATTTACTGCTGTTATTCATACCATCCTTGCTCATGTCATAACACAGTGGCAGATGTGCCCTGTGGATGGAAATCAGCAGTGTCCTACCCATGCCTGCAGGACACTATTCCAAAATACAGCAAGCCTAACAAGTCACTGTTCTCCTACCAGCTCAGGCTTGCAGACATCTGGATTTTAATAACATTGACCAAGCCCTTTGTGCACACAAAGCACCTGGGCCAAAGCTCCAGGCAGTACATGCTGAGAGCAGCCAGCTCACTGAGGGACCAGCCTTCCATGTCTGTGTGTTCTTCCTACAGTTTTGCATTTCATACAGCAATGGCACAATAACATTGGTAGCTGATGAGATTCATTAAATCCAGCCTCTCAGGAAGGCCTCGTCACCCAGGGCCCTTGGCTAAGGAACAGTGGCACATTTGTGGAAGATGGATTTGTGTTGTACACAGAGGAGTCGTCACGAGAGCGGCACAAAAACAAGACAGTCTTCAGTCTTAGTGCAAATCTGCCAAATTTCTCAGAGTAAGAAGACAGGAATGAGAGGCTAGAAAAAGAAACACAATGTATTGGGGAAAACCTCTATAAAAGACAGAGCTGATGGTTAGCTGAAACCACAAATGCACACAGAGCCATTCTGCAATGAAATATGCCAAGAGACCATCATCTCTAGCTGGTGGTGGGCACACAGCATTGCCAGGGTTGTTCTCTTTTCCTGACCTGCTGGAGCACTGTGTTTTGGATCAATTATGACCATTAGAAAGACCCGTGGCTGGCACACTGTGGGGTGCATGACAAAACTAACCCAAATGCTCCTGGAGGATTTATGTTAAACTGGATGCCTGCATCCAAACCAGAGCAATCACACAGACATCACCATCAGAAGAACCTGGCCCTAAAAGGAGCCATACATAGGAGGCTGGAAGGAAAGTAGGAAGGGCCTAAAGCATTCTGTCTTGACCTAGGTGGGAGGGTCTGCACAAAGACTCCCACTGCCTTCCATGCAACTTCATGCACCAGATACTAAGGTCTAAATATCATTAGGAACACGATGTTTCATCAATATTCAATAAATACTCATGCATTTCATCACAAATGTAGCTGCTTCCAAAACCATTAACGTTTTAGGTAGCCTTTTGGCAAAAGCACGCAAAATTGTCCTGTGGCAGACAAGGTCAAACTCATGGCTAAAATAAAGGAGTGTGGCTTGTAATGAGTAATTCTGCTGATTTACACTTGTTGAGGATCTGGCACATGCCACTGCACTATAAAAACACATCCATATAGCATTCTCCAAGACAATTATGGAGAAAAACCCACAGATATTTCAGACTGATTTATTGCACATCGGTATAAACATTTTTAAAGGATTTTTAAATGCATCTGGGAGCGTTGCTTCACCATTCTGTTGTTTCAAATTGGAGATTTAAAATAAACCTGTGCAATTTGGATACACCCCAGAGATATGGGAACAATCATCAAAACTAACAAAACGCAGCCATCAAACCACAGAAAAGAGTTTGCTATGTGAGCTCATGCTTTTAAAGCAGCAACACAACTCTCACCTTTCCCACAGGTCTGATTTTAAAAATTGAAACTATGTTCTATCTAGTCCCTCTGCTAGAGTAAGTAGGCATGGCAACGTGGGCCTGGAATGGAGCTCTGCCAGTTTTTGTCAGCTAAAACAACGTCTTCAGTCTCCAAAACCAACTTCTGCAGAGCTACAGAAATGGCCAAAGTGTCTTCCCACTCACAGAGAACTCCCAAACCTCCCAAGTGGTGCCATTTTATTAACAGTGTTTTATATTGAAACCTGTAAAGAGACCTTTAAGATCATCCAGTCCAACCATCAAAATTGCAGTTGATTGCTTCAACTAACAGTAGAATCCCTGCTTTTCCTTAATTCCTGTTTATGCTGCTGCCCAATGAGAGAGGTTAATTTGTCTTGCAACTATACTGGTGAACTTTGCTGGAGTACTGGCATCACTCCTACCTATTCCTTTCCTTTCATATGTAGAGCAAAGATGTCCAGGCTGATCTTTCCAAAGAAATTTCTCTTTGCCAGCATTCCCTAATGAAATGATCTTTATTCTCAGCTCCAGAGATTATCTACACTGACCCAAATTTTAGTTTTGACTGCATGCCTGGTGATCTAAATTAGGACAGGGGGTCCACTGAATCTTAGAGGGTACTGAAGCTTTTCACCAGCAAAGTCCACGTGCACACCACGAGTTCTCATGAATCCAGCACATCAGTGCCACCAGTGCTATCAACAGCACCAGCCACAGGCCTGGCACAGCATTCCCAACAGTTCAGTAAAGCTGAATACAAACACAAAAGCTCTGCTCAAAGGCTACATGAAGTGTCACAAACCCAGTAAATCTCTGATTTCCTTTTGGGTCCATAATACCTCTAAAAAAAGCAGCTTTCTGGTACTTCCAAGCTTTTTTTTGGTTTTGGTTTTTTTTCCCCTGACCAAGCCAAAACCTACAGAAGTGTCTCTTTCTTCCTTGTACTCATCTGTTTCTTTGCTTTGTGTTTCCCTAGGCTGATTCCAACAAAACCAGGATTGATGAAGCCAACCAGCGTGCAACAAAGATGCTGGGCAGCGGTTAAATGCAGTGAAGTGCATTTCCTTTTAATGCTGCCCAACAGGGCAGCACCTTCATGCTTTTATCATGGTATTTATCTACTAGGTTTGCACACATGCACATATCAGCCCCATTGTAAATGTTGTCCTGTGTAGTTTGTCAGCTTTTCCAAAAATGATACTTGTAATTATTTTTTTCTAGATATCTTTCTTTCCAAAGGTTGTACATAGTGCTGATTTGATGGCTATAGCTCACTATGATGTTTTCTGGGGTTTTTCCTTTCCTTGTTTCTGTTTTGGATTCCTTTTTTTTTCCTCCTCTCCTCATTATTTTTTTTTAATGATGTTTGCTGAATGACAACACTGTTGGAATGCTAAACGTGCTGTTAACCTTTAAATATACAGTATTGTTCTTGTAAAACTGTGACATTCCACAGAGCTACTGCCATGCTCCTGTCTTTGGGTATCATGATGTTTAAGCACTTAAACCTGCTGTCTTCAGTTCTTCATTGCCATTATCTGTTGTTATGATTTCATGATTAGACAATGTGGAATTATATTACTATAACAAGCATTGCACTAAAAAGTGATGTGATTTATGCATTTATGCATGAGGAATAAATAGACTTTTAGACTCCTACTTAAACAAGAATTTTCCCATGGCAGTAGCACACCAACAATGACAACAAAAGCATGCTCAGTATTCGGACTCTTTTGGGACTATGTTATACCAGCAAGTTTGCAGTTGTGCCACTTTTTTCTTGTTGATATATATATAGTTATTAATCATGATCATTTTTTTTAATTATGAAAAAAAAAAAGGAGGGATTTGGCACTCACCATTTAGCCATTGCCAGCAAAATAAAAGCTTGGCTGAAAATATGTCAAAGACAAAAAGAAATAAGTGTAATATATTGGGTTTGTCTGCTGCTTTTGAAGACTTATCTTTTGGAGGAAACAACAACCATATGAAATGGTGCAAAGAAATGTAATTTTTATAAGGCTCTCTCTTACTAGTTGCTATCCCCATGTGGTTTGTTATCAGTACAGTTCTCTGTTGCTTACCTAGAGCTATGCACACCAAATCGCTGAGATGTTTAGTAGCTGACAATTAAAAAAAAATAATTAAAAAACCTAAATGAATGAACTCTAGATAAACTGTGAGATAAATATCATTTACAGCATGTAATATGAAAAATTCCTTATGTCTCCTGTCAGTTTGTGAAGTGATTGACATTTTGTAGCTAGTTTAAAAATTATTAAAAATTATAGATCTCAGAATCCATGCTTGCTTTATCCATTTGTTGCCCCGTGTCAGTGACAAGTAGTTATTTGCCACTTACCTGGGAAAAGGAGAAGAACAAAGCCTAAAGACCCTTTACAAACTGGTTCTGTTACACGTGGGAAAGTGAAGATTTTGATTTGCAATACTGTAGGAAAGTAACCACTCTAAAACCAGCATTTTACATTCCGTACATTCCAAGTGAATATTATTTTAAATAACCTGCCTTGGATTGCCAAACACTGAATCAAAACATTTTCTCTTGTTCAAGGGAAAGAAGAAAATGAAATAAGTGTTATGGTACAGAAGGATACAGTTCCTTAGTTGTCAGGGTCTATTCCTGCAGTGGATGTAGCCACGTGCTAATACACCTTTTTTTAGGGTGTATTTGAACCACAGAATTTCTACAGTCTGCTAAGAATAATTTTCTCAAGTGACTAACAACAACTAGGGTTTGCTGCCAATGAAAAGTGTTATCATATTTTCCCAGGGTTTTTTCCCCTATATGGACAAATTATAATTAATTCTGCCTGAGTGACAGTTCACTCATGTGTCTCACATGGCCGTAAGTCAAAATACACAAAGAACATAAATGCTTGCATAATTAAAATTGCATGATAATGCAGACAAGCTACATTTTCTTCAGCAGCTTTTTATTTTTAGTACCTATTAAAAATTCATTTATGCAAATATTTCCCCCCACTACTTCAAACCAAAGAATAAACTTCAAGCAAAACATTTTTAATCTGCTGGCCATTTCCAATCCTGTGCATTCGGGGATTCTAATATTTGTGACAGCACAATCCTTCTGCAATGTCAAACCCTGCTGAGGGAGGGCAATAATCACCCTGGAACATGCATCAGAATGGGAACACAAAAACACAAGGATAATTGCAAAGGGCAAGAAATACATAAGAAAGTAATGAAGATATTAATGGAGGTATTATTTTCACGTTTGACAAGAATGCACTCTCTATCTGAAGATCATAACTCCATTAAAGCTGATCAAAAATATAGTTGTCACTGTGAAGGAACATGTTTTGACATCTGTTTTTGTCTTGAACAAAGATCAAAACCCCAACTATTGGAACTTTTTCCCAAATGGAAAGCTTAAAGGATAGAAATATTGAAATGTTTCATTGCATCTGTCTTTGTATCCTCCTCCACTGCATGCAGGGTCTCCTAGGGGTTGGTTGAAAATTACTTCAGTAAATAAGTTTAATATATTGCATTTCTCTGATGTTTTTGGAAATTGACTTTTCTAGGATTAATTATTCTTGAAATAATTCAAGGAAAGGCTCAGCCTTGTGCAGTTTGTCATCAGAACAATCCACTTCTGTTTGTTCAGTTTGTTGCCCCCCAAATCCCCGAAGGAGCAGCTGACTCAGTTTTAAACAGAACACTGCCTCAAATGTGGCTTTTCCCTTTTTATCCCCCTTTCTCCCTCTGGTTGGCTCCCGATTCCCTGATACACTGCAGACTTTCCCTGAGGCTGAACAAGAAGAGTGCAGAATTCCCCCTGGAGGGACAAGGCTCATGAAAAGGAAAGGGACAAAGCAAGGAGCTGGAATGACAGTTCCCAAAAGATAGAATGGCCTCGCTGATCATGGAAACAAAAATCAACCAGGTTTTTTGAAGGCAAAGCCTTCTATTCCTGGTAGGAAATTTCCTTTTGAGCACATTATGTTTTTTAATCAGTATTTTCTTTTGTCCCTGTGGAAATCCAGGTTTGAGAGGGGAGAAAAAAAAAAAAAAGAAGAGAGTGCTCAAAGACACACTTATTTCTAGCTTTTGAATGCAACAGATTGCAACAGGGTAAGATCCTCAAGTTGGTGCTGGTTTGAGGTGGTCAAAGGGAAAAGTTTTTTTGATGTTCTCAAATGTCAGAGCTGAATTAACCACCCAGCTGGATTACTTCAAATTTTGCTTAAAAACTGAAGTCAAACTAAAAGACAAACTTCTGTTGAGCTCTAAAAATCCACAATTAATGACTTCTTTTATATCAGGCATTGTCCTCCTTTCCTAGTCTAGGCTAGAAATGGAAATAGTGAAATAACCCCAAGGAAGGATATTTGAATGTTATTCCTCAACAGAACAAATTCATATGTAATGTAATAACATGTGAAAAAAAGGAAAAAAAATCATCTTCATTAAATACCTGGCCTGATTTCAGCAGTGAGAAACTAAGAGAGAAAACTGGAAAAGCTAAGTAAAAAAATCAAAGAAACCTTGAAATTTTTAGGATGTTAATGATTCCCAACCTTAGCACAAACACACCAGATGAACCCAGAAGAGTGTGTTACAGCTTTCTGGACTGACACAAATGCAAGAAAAGAAGCTATGGATCATACACAGGACCTCGTGGTTTGATGGAGCACATCTTATGAAGAGCAGATGGATTTGATGCAAAGGTAAAGTAAAAGATAATTGATTACTATTCTTGAAGATTTGGTGATATTACTGTATATAACAAAAGTTTAGGACTAAAAAGCAATGATGCTTGGTTTTAATTTTTTAAGAGAAATGTAAATTTTCCTGGTTTATATGGATTAAATACAATGCCTCCTTCATTTCTGAAGAAAACTAAATATGCCAGAGTTTGCATGGCAAGCTGTAAAGCAACCCCTAACAGAGCTGCCTGTGCCATGTGACACTTCTTACAGATATGCTTTAAATCTAGAAATATAGATGATAATTATTCTCCAAAATATTCCGTGTGTCACACTAACTGTTAACCTCCACAGGCTTTGGAGTTGGACCTGAACCTGGAGAAACCCCTCCAGATGTTTATTTGAGGGATTAGAGGCAGACAAGCCAATTCCCACACTCTTATTTTTTCCTCCCTCTTCCTTGTGCTGTGTGTACATATGAACATATAAATCTTTTATTTTAAAGGCATGGAAAAGGGAAGAGAGGAGTACTTGGAAATCAGGAAAATTATGTGTGTTAGAGACAGCTTAAGTACATGCAGGGCTGCTGTGTGTGCCCGTGGGCGTGGGTGTGTAGGATGTGAGTGCTGTCTGCTGAGCCATTTTGTTGCCTTTCCAGAGAGAGGACAGTTTGTTTGGAAGTTAGTGGAACACAGAGTATTTTTAAACCTGCAAAGAGCTCCAAGAAATGCAGACACAGGAGAGAAACCCTGCTGAGAAGACAGGACCTTGGGCTGGTTGGATGGGGGTGAGGGGGGAAGGTTCTAGAGGATTTATTTTGCAAAGCACGTGCCAAATAGTGTTGGATCCCCTCTGGAACAGTATTAAGAGAGATTATGTTTGTGTTGTAAAATACCAAGCAGTTTTGAATGTTATTTTGTAATTAAAAAACACACACTCCCCCAAATAAGAAAACATTAAAAAAACCCCAGTCAAACCCCATAAGATGGTGGGGAGGAAAATCAAAATAAATCACTGCGTGGGATGAGGCTGAATCTCACACATTTGTAATCTATTCCGGGATCACTGGTGCCGGTGCAAAATCTGCACGTAATGGGATAACCAATTTTCTGGATAGTCTATCCAAAGGGATCTAAAAAGTCTCCAAAGGCTGATGTTTGGATGGTTGAGAACAGACAGGCAAGCACTAGGAAGGTACCTCACAGGAGGGCAGGAACTGAGGGCCCCTTCAGCTGCTAAATTCCATGTCTCTGGTCCACAGCACTAATGGTGCTTCTCCATGAGACAGCTGGAAAATCTCCCCTAACAGAGGGAAAACAACTCACTTACCCTTCTTCTACAAATTTCATTCATTAAACCACCAAGACTTTTGGTTATTTAATCCTAAATCCAGAATGGCTCAAGTTGGTATAGAAAAAAAGAAGTTCAAATGAAATACTCTCTCAGAAATGGTTTAGTAAAATTCGCTGTAGGCAGTCCTAAGTTCATTTGCTAAATGTTAACTTAAATACAGGCAGCTGTAAGCTCCACTTACAGCACAGTGGGTTTTCCATCTAAATTCTGATCAAAAGTTCATTAAAAGGAACAAAATGGTTCATGTCCACATTCATGGGGGGTTGATTAGACTTCCAAAGCATGAATATGCACAAATTCCCCTGTGCTAAGGGTATCTTTGGGTATCAAAACCAACAGCAGCAAAACATTTTTAAGAAATCTTACCTATTTTGACTTTGCTGTACAGGATTCCCAGATTTAACCCATCAACAACAATAATTCCAGCTGATGACAGGATTTTATTCACTGCTCTTGATGCTCTGCAGGACCACAAAAGCCTGGGTGGCTCTAGAGTCAGTCTATAAACGCCATGAAAACACATGCTGAAAAGTTAATTTTGAAGAAACAGCAGCTGTAATTGGGACATTCAGCCTTAAGCCCTTATCTTAAACCAGATTTTCAGTGCCCACTGCACATTTCTGTTTCTCGGATTAAATTAGAATATGAGGAGAAATTAACCAGAAACATAAAATTTAATGAACTGCTGCTTCTTTCGGGCGATCCTTACAGCCTTACCCTCAGAAGTCAACCCATATTCACGGACTCTTGCTGGGCCTTAAGGTGAAAAAGAGAGGGGAAAAAAAAAGAGAGATTAGTTTGACTTCAAACTAATGTATAATTAGGTTTTAAACCCCGAAACATATACCAGAAGCACTGGTAAGCCAGACAGCTGGAGAAGGGGAAAGAGCTGAGGCCAGAGGAGGGTGCAGAGGATGAGAAATCCAAGTTGAAAATGGACACAATAAGGCACATGCTGGGAAGTGGCGCTGCCGTGGTGGATGTGAGGACACAGTGGGAACTCAGGGCACAGCCGTGGGATGTCGTTCTGCTCCGCAGTGACCTCCTTTAAAGGCACAGAGGGAGAACAGACAGCGAGGACTGGATTGCAGAGAGCACTGTAAACACACAGTCATAGCATGGTTTGGGTTGGAAGGGACCTTAAAGATCACCCAGTTCCAAACTCCCTGCCCTGGACAGGGACACCTTCCACTGGGAGGCCACGGACAGTTTCTTTGAGTAAGCAAAGACTTGAATAAGATCAGGGGCTCAGTTGATGCTAAATTGGAAACCTACAGACTGCAGATTATTGTATTACGAAATTACTCCGTAATTCTGATTATGCTCAATAGTAAAAGCTAAACCAGGAAAAGCAGCCTGGGAGGAGGGAGAAAACTCTCCCCAAGTATCTTGGTAACCTACACAAAATATTTGCTTCTAATTCCCTTTAAAATATTCCTGTTTAAAGCTAACCAGGAGAGATAAAAAGCTTTAGCTCCACTTCAGTCAGCAGCAGTTTGTCGCAGGGAAGGGCCTGACTTGTTCAGGGTAGATGTTCTCCCTGCCCATCAGATCCTCTGCAGCAGCAGTGCCTGTGTCACAGCAGCACCTCAAGGTTGCTCCTGAGCTCAGCTTCCCTCTTCCAAAGGCACGGACAGCCTGTCACTGCCCCAACAAGCTTCGGCCTAAGCAGACAAGACAGGCAAAGCTGCACTGAGAGCAAAGGAACCGTGCATAGGCAGGCTGGCTCCAGTCGATATCCCCACATCAGAGGGAGAAACTGTGCCTGAAGTGGTACAGGAATATCTTCTAATCATAAAGGTTCAGCTTAGTTGAGTCTGAATGGCAAATGTGTTGACAGTGCAGAAGTGTGAGTGAACTCAGTTCCTTTTTTCATGGCTATCTAGAGGCTCTGCAATGCTACAAGTCATCCCACACTAATCAAAACCCACCTGCTATTTATGGCCCAACACAGAGAGAATGTTTCTGCAGAGTTTTAGAAGTGAGAATGGCTGCTGAGAATTGAGCTCGTTACTAAAGGAGTGACATACATAAAAATATACCATTGCTGTGCACCAGCTTTGATTTTCATCCCTTATTTAACTGTCCAAAGCAACTAAGCATGTTATGAGTCATTTAGAGTTCCAGTCCAATAAAATACTAAGGAAAACCTGAGAAATGATGAGTGGAGGTTCAGCCACCATAAAATATTTGAGGTGTGCTTTGTCTCTGTTCAGTAGGTCTTGCCTAAGACAAACTCCTGAAGCTGTGAATAACATGAGGTGTAGGACTCACTTGAACAGAATTTCAAAATTATTTCCACAAATCCTTTGAAATACAGAAATCTTTGGGATGTAGAGAAAGTGTAAGATGAGGGTGACAGGACTAGAGATTTTATGGTTCTTATGCAATTGTGACAAAGGACTAAGCAGAATATTTGTTTTCCTTTATTTCCCCAGTCTTCTGACAGGGATTGCTGTATTCAAACCTGACCCAGCACAGCAAACCAGCCAATTTCAAAATTGGATTACTCTTATTTTGCTTTAAAGGAAACTCTCTGGGACAGGTGACTTTTAGTCAATGAAGTGTACAGATAACAGTAAAATTAATCTGAACAGCAAGGAAGGTGCAGGTCCATACCAGCATCTCCTCAAACAATAATACTCTGCACAACTGTTACTGTTCTGATAAAATTCTCTAGGATTAGGAATCCACTTTCTGTGTTGTATAACACTGTGATACAATCAGCTTTTTCTGAAGTAGTGATTCACAGAGCACACAGAGCCAACGCATCAGGCAAGTTACAAGAATTAAATATGATGGCAAGGTACAAGGAAGTGGTTGTGGGAGACACAAGGACACCGACTTGCTGCCAGGGAGTTACACAAACATGGAAAATGGGAATGGCTGAGGCAAGGCAGAGGAAAAAAAAAGGCAGAAGGCCAGGTGAGGAAGGGAGAGCTCTCTAAACAAGCCCTGTCCATCCTTTCACTGAGAGTGGCTCCAGAGCTTCAGCCTGAACACTGAAGTGACAACACAAAACCACCAAATCTCTTGGGTCTGGCATAGTCTTTGGTTTTGGCCCATCTCTTACAGAATATCTTTGCAGATATCCAGCCTACTCTCTGTAAAGTCTCTTTCCACTTGCCTGAATCACCAGCCAAATCAAATCTATTTTAACACTGAAGAAAACAAGTACTTTGAGCCATTTTTCTTCTTGTAAGAAGTGTTTCCCCACGAAGAATTTTCATTGTTTTATTGAAACAAACAAATAAAACCCCAAACCCAACAGTTTATTTAGACAAGCCTGAAACAAAGTCTAGTGATTTCAAGACTTAAAAGTACCACCCCTGGTTCCTGTTCTTTTCTTTGAGCTGAATTTCAGTGCTGAGAGGGGATTTTTCACAGCACTGGTGCCTTCATAAGTAATAGGAAGTACTGCAGGATAAAACAAAGCTTATCCTCAGGGAGAGGTGGGGAAAGAGAGTGTAGGAGTGCACAAACCAGAAAACAAACCAAAACCAACCAAATAAAATTCTCCCAAAACTGAGATGCCAGCAAAGCCCCAAATCCAGAAAGTGCCCAAAAGGCCTGGACAGCAACGTCCATGGAACAAAATTGCATTTCTGGATCAAATACTGTTGTGTTTTTATTTTTTTCCCCTGCAAATTTTATCTTGGTTGCTAGATGAACTACACTTCTTTTTCTTTTAAACTCAAATGTTGGGATTTTGGGCAAGAAAAGAATACTTTTTTGCAAAGTGTCCCTCCGTTTTTCAACCACCTTTCAAGGAACACCCAACACCTGCAAAGGCATTTACTGCAGCATCTGATTTTAACAGCAAAAAGGTTATTTTGCAGCTCAGAGTAAAGAAAATATGCTGTCAAGACAAACTACAGCTGTTTAAATCATTCCTCTGTGAAGCAATGGTTTCCTGCAGGGAGAAGTCCCAAAAGTGTATTTTTGCATCTGCAAATGCCTTCCTTGCTCCTGTGCCCAGCACAGCGTGGAGAAAACTGAGAAGATGAAGTCATGCTCCCACAGCTTGTGGTTGGGGTTGTTTGTTGTTGCTGTTCTTTGAACAAATACTTCAGAAGAGGAAAGAACATTTCTCCCAGTCTCAAGCAGCCCAAATAAAATCAGTGTATTTTAAGTGGTATTAAGTGTTTAAACACAACACAGACTCTCTGGCTGTTAATGGGTTTCTGATGTTGATCCCCATATCACAACCACATGGATGCAGGGATAACTAACAGCAACACTGAGAAAACTTGGGGATATTCCGTCTAGTTTTGCTCCAAGGCACAAAGTGCCTGGACAGGGAGCAGTTTCAGGAGATCCATATGGCTCTGGGCCAAATGCTATTCAAAAAAAGCACAAACTGACCTGGATTTGCTCCAGACAGCAGACCCTGTAGGGCAGGGATTGCTTCTGCACATCCATATCCATGGCATGGCTTTATGCCAGGCTGTGCTCTCTTGACTCTGGTGACATAAGATCACAGATGGCTTTGGGTTGGAAGGGGCCTTAAAGATCATCCAGTTCCAATGGCCCTGATGTGGGCAAGGGCACCTCCCACTAGACCAGGTTGCTCAGTGTCCCATCCAACCTGGCCTTGAAAAACTCCAGGGATGGGGCAGCCATAGTTTCTCTGGGCAACCTGTACCAGTGCCTCACCCCCCTCACAGTGCCATCACCTCCATCAAAGCAGTCTCAAGAAACAAAAGTAGACCTAAACATCTGTATCTGCCAAAAAAAAAGCCAGAAGTAATGAATTTTATTTTTCTTTTCAGGCAGGGTCAGGAATTAAGGACATATAAATGCATATGTAGAAATGAAAAATTCTGTCAGAAATAAGGACTTAAGGGTAAATTAAGAAAGAAAACAGCTTAAAGTCTGTCATTTTCAAGGAAGAGGTGCTAAGATGTGGAATAGTGAAAGAAAGGGCTCTGAAGCAACAGCCTGGAATTCAACAATTTCTGTGGGAGTAGAGCCTGAGCCCACAGCTCTCTCTGGCTCTGCTTCAGGAGCAGATGTTCAGGTGTCCACTGCCATTTAGGAGAGCTCCCTTTTCCCAGATGCCAGGAGGCATCTCCTGATAACACAGGTATAAAAAAAACCCCAAAGAGCAAATAAAAATCCCCTCAATCTTCACACAGACCCCAAATGATGTGCTTCTGATCTGCAGAAATCACTGTAATCAGGGAAACAAAGGGACCTCTGGATAGGCCTCGGATTTGGCTGTGCAGGGATGCAAGGACACGGCCTGCACTCCCCCAGAGCTGTGCTCGTCAGGATTTGCTTCAGAATCACTGCTGCAGACCGGGGGCTCTGGTGTGTCTTGGCACATCAGCCCTTGGCTGTCAGGGCTGGCTCTCCCAGGCACCTCCTCTACTCGTGCCGCTGCAGCCTGCCAGATGGAGGATGAGGAGCACATCCAGCCACACAGCCCGGGGCTTCCCGCTGCAGCCCTGCCCTGGAGGGCTGTGGCTATCGGGGAGGGAAGGAGGCCGGTGGCTCTGCACAGCCCGGCCCGATCACCTCTGAGCTCCAGGCTCTGTCCAGCAGACCACGAGCTGAAAACCCTGAAGGCAAGATCTGTTAGTGCAGCTCTTCAGGAAAGTGCTGGATTAGCCTGGATTAGCATCTGACTTTGTGGTTGCACATAATGAATTACATAAAATGGTGCTGTTAGTGTAAAGCAGATGTACTACCACATGACTTCAGCTGCAGGCACAGCCAGGAATATAACTGAGTGGATTCAGTTAGGGGAGGATAAAAAAAAAAAAGGGGGGGATTTCATATACTTCCCAACATGCACCGTGTCATACTGCTTATTGCAGTGGTATTTGAAAATAACGCAAAACAGTAATTTCAGCAGGGAAGCAAGACACAGTTCACCACTTACAATTAAGGGAAACAATTTTCCTTTGCTTCTCTGTTCACAGTTACATGACTCAGGGAATACCGGGAATGGTAAAATCAGCCACAGCCTCTCCTGAAGAGATACTGAAGATACAGTCCAATCATTTTCCATTTAAGCAAAAATGCTTTCACCTAATAGGATTAGCCTATGCATTTTGATAACATGCTTCCCTTCAGAGTTCAGTTTTCTATCAACTTAAATGAACCCATCTGCCAATTAAACAACAAGCACAGAGACATTCACCAGCCAGCAAGGATAAATATGGGAAAATTAACCACTGGGAAGAAGGAAAGACAAGTCATCTAATGTTTTCAAAACAAATATAAGTGAGATTAATTTAGATTGAAATGTGGTCAACATCCCCTTTAGACATTGCACATGAAAATGCTAATTTTGGAGAATATGACCCAGAGCCCAGTGATATCAGACATTCCTTACCAGAGGCAAACTTCACACAAGCAAGTGCTAACTGATGTAAAAATACACAACGAATAATTTGTCTGCAGTGACTCAGTAAAACAGCCAAGGCAGACAGATGCTCTGTACAGACAGGTAAAACCACGTGATTTGAGCTCTCAGAGAAGAGCCCTCCCCTTCTACTGCCAGTTTTGGTAGAGGGACCAGTCCCAGGGACCTCCCCAGTTGCTGACCTCTACCAGGATTTCCATTCCTAAGCAGCCTCATCAATGATCTGCCAAACCACAGCCGCCAGTTCTTGTAAAGCTCATACTTCAGCTCTGCCACTGTCTGGGTTCAGGCTGAGGCACAGAACTGCAAACACATTAACGTGCTGTCAGAGGAGAGAAGACAGACCCATCTTCATCTTCTGTGGTGCTGCTGCACTGTCCAGCAGCAGGAAAAGTGAGAACTGGCTGTGTGTTTGCCAGACACAGGTGGCAGGGCTTTAGCCCTTCTGGAGAAACTGCTCTCTGTGACAAGGCTGTGCAGCCTCCACCAGGAGATTCACCTACTGACCACACCAGCATCAAAGCTCTGCCTGCTCTTCCAGGGCTTACAGAGATTTTAAGACTGAGACTCCACTGCCAACCGTATTCAAACATTCTATTCCTTGGGCTTACACAATTTACTACTAATGATAGCCTTTTGGATAAGATCAGTTTGTGGATGGAAAACAGCCAAAAAAATCTGAGGCTGGTGAGAAGAATACAGAATCAAAACAAGTGCTTTCTTTGTACAGTTGTACTTCATGCTAACAGAGATAGCAGAAGCTCTAGAGATTTCATCCCAGCCCAGCTGGTGATTAGGATTTGATCACATGTGCTTTGCACTAAGTTTACACCTATTACCTGGCACCTCCTATGATAGGGGTGTAACGTGATAGTAATTAACTAGTGGCTAACTAGCACAGAAAAGAATTCCAGCATCAACACAGCAGCTGTTTAACAGTCCTGGTTAACAGTCATAATCCAATAATCCCATATTGCTATCCCACATCTGTGACAGTTTGGCAGAGCACTCTAAAAAGAAGGAAAAGATCAAAAGAAACAGAAAACACTCAACAGTCTGAGCAAGGCAAAGTCTTTGTAGCTGTCTGTATAAATAAATTGTGACAATAAACTATTTTTCTACTCCTTCTAAACCACAGGTTTTGGATTTGTTTTTTGCCTTTCAAATTGACTGTTTTCAGAAGAATGTATATTTTCAAAGAAACCATCGTCTTCTGCATGAGGATGAAAGAGGAACTAGAGGACATTATGAATGCTGCTTAGTTCAGAATCTAGATGGATATTTGTCTGCAAAAAAATAATAGCACTTTGATTGAGAAAAGATTTATGAACAAGTAAATCAAATGCCACGGAAGTTGCCTAGAAATGTACTCTGCAGCATTTTCTATTGCAGCATTCTGAGCTGCCTGTGAGCTCTGTACATTTGGGTGATTTTCATTGAAATTCAGTGCACTATGTTGCAGGCAGGGAAGTCTGCCAACGATTTTATTTTTAAGATGCAGCAGCTCCATGACCCATTTTTGCCTCCGACAACCAGCAACTTCTCCCTCAAAAGGAAAAAAAAAATATAATACAA
Organism: Manacus vitellinus; assembly: GCF_001715985.3. Lineage (NCBI taxonomy): Eukaryota > Metazoa > Chordata > Aves > Passeriformes > Pipridae > Manacus > Manacus vitellinus. The sequence goes on along the minus strand of NW_021940526.1, from coordinate 2,572,316 downwards.
ACCCCAGTGCAGATTTGAGTACCTGTGTTTCACTTTCTCCCTTGCCCCACAGATGAAGTGGAAAAGCAGCAAGGATTAACAGTGGATAGTTAGAGATCTGGTTGTTTTCCTTCTTCGTTCTGTGTTTAATCTCCTCATGGCCAGAAGAAAAAGTCAAAGACTATGTGTGAGGCCCTAACAAAAACAGAGATAACAGATAACAATGGCATTTGGCATCCCCTCCAAAACAGCAGAGTCCTCTTCTACCCCTGTACAAAATCCTGCTTTGGCTGCACGTCAGAACTGGTCCTCTCACTGCAGAGATGGCAGAGGTCTCAGGAGCCCATTATTTATGTAACACTACAGCGCAGGAGAACAGCCTGTTCCTCAGGCTTCCTATGGCTCACACTTCCAGGAACAATTGGACTCACTGCCCACACGGAGGAAGAAAGGTGGCTTGTCCAATTCCTCAAGCTGGGGTGGACATGGCCAAGTTGGAAGGTGTGAAGGGAGTGGGAAAAAATAAATAAATCAAAAGCCACGGAGCAGTTACAGAGCTAATAGACATCACTGTGCCATGAGGAAACACTCACTGTGCACATCAGTGGGGAAAGATGATGTGCTCCTTGTACTTTTCCAGGACAAAATTCATCATGACTCCCCCCTGGAGTCCCTGAGCACACACATAAATCCAGCCCACACTTTTGAAACCAATATTAATCACATCAAACCTTTAAGCCCCCTCCTTCACAACAAGGTAGACCAGAGGACTGTTTTTAGAGTTAGTTTTTCGCCTGCTTGGGAACTGTCAGATCCATATTTTTAAGCTCCTCTGCACTGCAATCAGTACACAGGGATTTTTTTTTATTTTTAAACTGAAAACTCCAAGTGTTTGTAACTGCAGGAAGAAGCCAAGCTCACAGAAGATTTTGCAGGAAATGCAGGTATTTGCCTATTTCCACTGTTTCAAAACAGAAATCTTAAATTTTGTGCATCTGCCGAGTGAAATCATTATATCTGATTATTTAACACTGCAGCAGAGGAGTGGTCCAGACTTCCTAGGCAAAACCAGTCAACACTGGCACCATGATTTATAAGGAATTAACAAGACATACAGTAAAACTCCTGCTATCACAGGGTGCAACTGTTTGTGGCTCTAAAACCCCAGAGGACACTCAAGATCAGTAAATAGGCATGAATACAAGAATTTGAGCAGAAATTAAGGTTACACATTATCCCCAAACTAGGAATTAGGGACAGGTTTATTGCAGTGCAATGCCTGTATTTGCCCTCTGTTGCACATACAATATCCTCACTATAATTCTATTAGCTGTACATGCACAGAGGTAAAGGAAAAGCTAGGCCTTATTTATGATGCAAATATGTCAAAATATTCCAATTTCGAGCAGATTAACAAAGAAGTCCTTATTTGATTTTCCACTGTACTTCTGTAGAGATGATTTGTACTCAAGATTAACACCCTGAGATTGTCAGTTCTCTTGACTAAAGCTCCAAGCAAGAAAAGATTTATATACATTTATATACACGCACATATATGAAGGCAAATTAAAACATAAAAATTAGGATGGTCATTGCAGAGAATGACTCCTCAGAAATGGATTTAGCTGATGTGAAAAACAGACAGGATAAGATGACAAACAAGGGTAAAGCAGCCCAACTGGAACAGAGGGAATCCTCCTGACCGAGAGGAAAGAATTCAAATTAATTAATTTGTTACTTCTTGGAGGATTTGGATCTTTACTATTAGTTCCCATCATTTAAGCAATCAGGTCATTTTAATTTTACCTCAGAGTACAGCAACTATGATTTTATGTTGTTGTTTGATTCCTAAATGGAACTTTCTTAAAGAATAGCAGAGTATCTCACCCAAACTCACAAATTTCCCAGTTTCCTGATACAGATCCCAGAGACTCCATGATCATCCTTTATTCCTAACTCTCAGGGCAATGTTCAGAGGCCTTCTGGTGATCCATAATCTACAGTCACAGTTATGGAAAGTAATTTACTGCCTCTGATGTTGCTGTGTATAAAATAAAAGCTGCACACTGTTGCCCTTTCTATCAGACCTCTCCAGGACCTTTCTGCTGTGTTTGCCACCACAATGGTCCAGAGGCCTTCCCAGGAACAACAATAAATGGGCACAATGGGCATCTGAGAATCCAGAGAGACTGAACATCACTTGGAGCAGCTCCCTAAAAAGATCAAGGGACGTACAGATCAGTGCAACAGGGCTTGGACTAATAATAGTCAACCCACTACAGGGATGAAGTAAATCAGATCTTCAGAGAGCTCTAACAATGTTTTCAGGCTTTCTGTACTTCTGAATGTCTTTCACAAAGTCAGAATAATGTAAGGAGGAAAAAAAAGGAGGACACTGACTTTGGATTCAAGATGGAGACTACCAAAGTCCCAAAATACAGACAAAACACCTTAGTTACTTAAGAGAAGAAACTGCAGAATTTAAAAATATGTGTCTAAATTCACAAAGAGGAGTATTTTGGAAAGTTTTATTTGAAAAGGTTAGAATGATCTGGATGGAAAGCAGAAGCATTATAAGTAACCAGTTGTGAGAAATAAAGACTGAAGAATGCTCAGCTGCCATTTCTCCAACAAATCACTGGGCCAGAAATCCTGGTAATTTATTCTGTGACTGCCCAGGAGTTTTTGTATTCCTGAGGGATGTGAGCTAAGGAATTTTGTGTTTGTGCATAACAATCTGAACAAAGAATTCCCCCTGTATTTGTAAGAGTGCTTGGTCTTCTTTATTGTTTTAAGATGGAAGAACACAAAGGAAGTCAATAGTACAGACTGTGGCACAGGTTATTTTGGTGAATTGTCTCCAGCAAACAAACCCATCCTTGCTTTGACTGAATAAGCCAAGAAATCTCTTGATCAGCTACTCAACCAAGCACACTGAGGAGCCCTGTGAAAGGCAACACTAAAACAATTCTGTGTCCTGCAGTCTCTGACTATTCCCTCTATTTCCAGCTCTCTTCTGCACAAGCTTCTTGTTTGACTTTTAAACAGAATTATACCAAGACTTTCCATTACCTTCAAATACACCTATAGCACATACTTTTTAAAAAAATCCTTGTAATTGCTATATAGTAATTTTAGGCAGCCATTTAATGCTTACTCATGTTAAGCAACCTTTAATTTAATGAGCCCGCTCAAAGTGTCTAAACACTCAAATTACAGAGCACCTGATTTTTTCCTCAAAAAGCCTGCAATAATCCTATTTTCTTCATGTCCTTGGGTGATCAAGCAGTGTTTCATTGTATTTTAACACAGAACACACTCTGAAAAGGCAGATATCACAAAGCAATAATCTCAAATGGATTCAATCAAGTTCCTGCAGTGAACCTGGCTTAGTTAATGATTACTTTAATCTTATCTATATTTCCTTTCATGTTAAACATTCATTTGCTCTATACTACTAAAACAGCAGCACCAAAAAGGATTTTGGTATTTTGTTTTACCTTTTCTTTCCCTCTTTGTGCAAAACTCCCATGTTTCCATTATGAGAACACTTCAGTAACAAAAATATGTTTTATTCCCCAGAATGCTATCTTTTAGCAAGCAGACTATTAGCTAGAGCATTGAATTCTGAGAGCTGGTTGAATAGTTTCCTTCTATCAATTCTGCCCCTAAGATTCCCATATTCAATTAACCAAGCTGGTGGAACAAGATATGCAAAGAAAATATAAAGACACTTCAATTTGTAATGAAACTCTGCTGACACTGATACAGAAGACACCAAAGACACCCAAGCACTGGATCAGCTACAGTGATAAGACCCCTGGCACCACTGGCAAGGGAGAAGTGCACACAGGGAAAATATGCAAGAAATTGGAGAATAAGAGTGCTTGTTTTTTCTAGAAGAAACTGTTGTCTGGCCCTGGTAGCTATAAGAGAACTGAGAAAAAATTCAGCAGAGGACTGCCTAGATGTGAATTGATAAAACCACAATGAGTGCTGCAGCTGCAGGGCAGGCACAGAATTGCTCCTGCTGTTGAGTCACAGCACCAGGAGCTGTGAGTAGGTGTGGAGTGCTCAGAAAACCACAAAGCTACCACAGGATGACGACTGTCAGACATGACTAGTGATTCTTGCTGTAAACCAGCTGGTGATTAGTGCAATATCTGAATGCTGCCATCTCTTTTAAAAAGGGAATGCTTGGCACCTTCTGGAGATCAGGTACCTTTGGTAGGTGACTGTAAAGTCACAGTCACTTTACCTGTGAAATACAGGAGGTCAAAATGACTCAGTGTGAGATGAGTCTTGATGGGACTTGTAGTTCATGATCAGCTACTGCCTTTGTGATATATATGCAAATTTAAGTGTTGAACCACAGTAACAAATACCTATTGAAGTGACCCCAGATTTTTTTAGTATGGAAACATGCATTTTAACACAGAGAACAAACAATGGGTTACATGGAGAGGATTGTTGTCAAGGCTGGAGAAGGTTCCAGGCAGACCTTATAGCAGCCCTTCAGTACCTAAAGGGGACCTACCAGAGAGCTGGAAAAAGCCTTTTGACAAGGGCATGGAGTCATAAAGACAAGGGGGAATGGCTTCAAACTGACAGAGTGGGTTTGGATTAGATATTAGGAAGGAATTCTGTGGTGAGGCACTGGAACAGCTTGCCCAGAGAAGTTGTGAATGCCTTATCCCTGGAAGGATTCCCCCATCCCTGTTCAAGGCCAGGCTGGATGGGGCTCTGAGCAACCTGATCTAGTGGACGGTGTCCCCGCCCTTGGCAGTGGGGTTGGAACGAGATCATCTCTAAGTCTCTTCCAATCCAAACCATTCCATGATTCTATTCCATAGAATCAGCTGGGTTGGAAGGGACCTCTGAGATCATCAAGTCCAACCCTTGATCCACTACCGCTGCAGTTACTAGACCATGGCACTCAGTGCCACATCCAGCCTCTTCTTAAAAACCTCCAGGGACGGAGAATCCACCACTTCCCTGGGCAGCCCATTCCAATGTCTGACCACCCTCTCTGTAAAGAAATTCTTTCTAATATCTAACCTAAACCTCCCCTGGCACAACTTGAGACCATGCCCTCTTGTCTTGCTGAGAGTTGCCTGGGAAAAGAGACCAACCCCCACCTGGCTACAACCTCCTTTCAGGGAGTTACAGAGAGTGAGGAGGTCTCCTCTGAGCCTCCTCTTCTCCAGGATGAACAGCCCCAGCTCCCTCAGCCTCTCTTCATAGGACTTGTGCTCCAGTCCCTTCACCAGCCTAGTTGTTCTCCTCTGGACCTGCTCCAGGACCTCAATGTCCTTCCTGAACTGAGGGGCCCAGAACTGGACACAGTTTGCTTGAGCCAGGAGTAGTGAGCTGCTGCATGTTATATGGCACTGCTCCAAGGCTATATTATCCTTCACATGACAGTAGCATCGAACACTCATGGAATCACAGAATGATTTGGGTTGGAAGGGACTTTAAAACTCACTTCATTCCAGCCCCCCTGCCATGGGCAGGAACACCTCCCACTAGACCAGGTTGCTCAGAGCTCCATCCAGCCTGGCCTTGAGCACTTCCAGGGATGGGACATGTAAGTGTCCTCTGAATGTCATGACACTCCTGCCTGTGCAATTCAAAAAAGTATCACCAGGCAAGCATTAAAGAAAAAAGTTTCTCAGTTTCTCCAAGTACACAAACTATATCCCCGCTTTTGCTGCTGGAGATCACTCCTGCTGATTTCATGGAAAAGAAAGTAATTCCCCCCACCCTCCACCCCCGACAAAGTTAGGACAGATCAGTAGGTGAATTGAGCGAATATACTAGAAAATAAAGTAATTGGATGAGAACACTTTCAGACATAGCCCAGGACACATCTGCTTTTATAAGTAAAGTTTAAAATTTTGTCTTTAAAATAGAAAACATGAGACACGGTCATGGCCAGTTACAGAGAGAAAACTGGTGCTTTTGCTGGAATATACTTTATACACTGCATTTTAAAAAAAAGGTGGACTCATGAGATACTTGTTTTTTCATAAAATCTTAGAGTGAAAGAAATAGTGCCTGTCATCCCAAAGCAACAGACCAGTTTGGCCTTATGAAAAAAAAAAAGATGGAATTTGCACCACACTGTCATTGTAGAAAGACCAATTTGCATTGATACTGGACAGACCAATAAAGTAGATCTCTGGTTTCTCAGATTTTAAAACCACAGAAAAAACATGGGGTTTAGGTAGATCTTGGAAGAACATCTGGATACACTGTGTATGACTTCATGTAATACTTTTACCCTTTTCAGGCAAAACAAAAAAGAAAATATAAGACATTTCATAAAATGCTTTTCATCCATCTGGACTTGCTTGATACGGGATTTGTTGAAACATATGGCACAACAGCACCTCCTAAACAGAGGTATTTATTAAAGAAAACAGTTATAAATATAGTTCCAAATAAACAGCTTTCAGTGTGAAAAACACTCCAGCTTTACCTCCTTTGTTTATCCAGGCGAGCTCTTCCTTGGAGCACTGTGTCCCACACACACAGCCAATGGCTGACTATTAATGCAGGTTATTACAGAGCATCATTATGGTTTGCTTAGAACTGACTTTACCTCCCCTTTTCCAAAAGCAGTCCTTGGCCATCATGTCATGCTCCCAGAGTTAATCGCAGTGTGTTCGCTCCTCTTCTCTAACTGAATCCATTTCACTTGCTAAAAAAATAAACCAACCCCCCAAAAAAACCCCAGCAAAGCAAAAAAACCCCTCAGACCACAAACAATTGGTTATCCCAAAAGGCATAAGTAGAAAGAGGAAGGGCAGACTGACTGCTGGCATGGACAATGGCTTAAAGAATCTGTTCAATGGTTGACCAATGCCTACTGTACAATGGACAATGAAACAACTGAAAATTAGCTACTGAAATACTCAGTTTATAGCACAGTATTGTTTTAGTGCATTGAAAGGCTGTGGGTTAAACTGCTGGAGCTCAGCAATGAGAGCACAGGGACAGCCCAGGCCACTGGGGGTTCTGACCTCTTTGGTGTCACTATTCCAACCCACCAACCAGAACTAAAATATTTAGAGAACCCAAGTTCAACAGCATGTGCTGTAAATTTAATAGGAGCAGTACAAGCAACCCTGAAGTGTTTCACTGGTGTATTGGGAGGAACACCGCTGAGGCCCGAGCTGCTCTGTCCGTTACCAAGAGAAATGTAAAATGTACATTTGCAACCCAACTTTACCATATTTCCAAGTTTTACAAGCATTTTGTGCAAATTAAACCAGAGGACTGGGGCTGAGGTGTTTGCCTTCCCACAGCAGCCTGCCTGCAGCGCCCTGACAGCATTGCAGCAAACTCCAGAGTAATTGATGACTTAGCTTTATCATAGCAACTAAATCCTTTTTTTCTTTTTTTTTCAATTTTGCTAAAATGAGATAGGGTTTGGAAGGATTGAACACCTGCCACTTTCTCTGTCCTTCACTTATGGCCCATCTGCAGCTGACAAAAGTGTTAAAGCATACAAATAGCAGAGGGAAGAAAAGCAGAGCAGCAAATCTTTTCCTTGATTTGCATAGTTTCTCCAGGCATAAATTCAGCAAAAGGCACAGATTTCCTCACTTATGGTTTCCCTAGTCTAACAATTTGCAAAAGAGGCCAAGTCCAGAAGAATGGAATCTCTCATCCTTGATATCAAGGGCATCTCAAAGGTTTCAACCTTTCATGCAACATCAACTCCAGTATTAACTTCACACACAGGTACAGGAGAACTGTGCTACAGAGCTGCCAAATCCCGAATGCCCAGATCAAACCAACACTTACTCTTTAATTTATAAGGATATGGATGTAAAGTAGAAAATTGCAGGCCTTCTGTAGGCAAGACATGAGTTTAGGACTGTCCTAGTTAGGACAGCTGAGATCAGTTCATCATGGTGGGTGTAACCCAAAACTGTATTCTATAGCCTTCCATGTCATTTCCCAGAAACTAGACTATTGTTGTCAATAGACTATTATTTGTTGTCAACTAGACATTCGCACCTCTGCCCAGTCGGAGACCTGACTCCTAACAGGCTTAAACTAGTGTTAAGAGGCCTAGTGAATAGAGAGATGTTTCTGATCCTCACACCTTTGTGGAAACTCCCCGCCTCTGAGGGAGCAGCAACTGAACATTCCTGCCTGAACTGGAGGATACATTATCTTGGAGTTTTGGAACATTTCGCAACCCACTCGTGGGATCCAGAGGAAGGCTGCATCTCATCGCTCTCAACCAGACTTAGACCACCACTGGACTACGATCACCACTTTGGCCAGACTGCAGCAGCTCTCCCACCAGCAGGTTCTTCCCCTCTCCCTTTACTTTGGACTCAAACAGGGCCCAAGGAACACCACTTTGTTCATGCCCCAGGGTACTGGGTTATACATTTGGGTTTTTGTGGGTTGAGACCAATTGTTTGTTTGTATTATTGTACTTACTGTATTATTTTAATAAATTGTTATTCTGATTTATAATCTCTCCTTTGAGTTGAGTTCATTCCCCCTGCTGGTTAACTTTTAAACCAGCACAAGGACTCATGAGACAAAAGATCAAATACCACCTCTTCCCACCTGAGGGGGACCTACAGCATCCTAAATTAGGCCTCCCCTTCTAATCTATCAGGAAGCCACATCTCCCTACACTTGCTCTGTTGTAAGGATTATCTAAGTGAGCCTGACTGCCACTTTTTTTTGGTTTGTTTTATATGCAGAGAGTTCTGACTGAAGAATATTTTTGTTTGCTTTTTAAAATAAAAACAGGAAACACACATGTGACTTTTCCTTTGGTAAGACTCAGTTTGGAAGTCAGGGCACTCCCACAGGCTGTGGGGTGCTGCCACACAGCACAAGGATTTTATGGCTTAAAGCAGCAGAATATCAACCACACTCAAGTGGGTCTCTCCTAACTTCCTTCAGCCCCATGAAAAAAAAGAGGGATTATTTTACTGTATTATCACATCAGGAAACACGTCCAAAGTTATGTCTCCAGTTTATGTTAAAAGATCTGTTAAATTCATCTTGTGGCACGTCCATTATGAATAATTCCAGGCTGTTCCTGCTGCAGAGGTCAGTACTCCATCACTGGTGGTTTGTCCAGCCCATGCTGTGCTTCACAGACCTACTTTTTTAATCTATGTTTTGCATGCTGGTACGCAACTCAGTGCATTGGTTGACTCACAGCAATGTGACTGCTTAGACATCAGGAACCTAAAGCACCTTAAATATTCCCTGTTACAGAACAACACCACTCTGGAGTACATTCACTGGGAACTAAGTTCCCTGGGCATCTTCACCCGTAAATCTTTTTTTATTCTTAAATAGTTTGTGTTATGACATCATCTGATCCTGTGAGCTCTAGAAGAGGTGGAATTCAGCATGGGTGGGCAGAACAGGGACAGCAAGAGGACTCAAGAACAGGACATGCACATCTTTCATATTTCTTTCCCTGCTGTCGCACAATAAATCTCTTTGGCTCTTAAGCTCAGCCCTCCTGCTCTGGCCCCAACATAGATAAAAGTGGCCTCTGTGATCTCATGATTCTTATGACCAAAACACAGCCTGAAAAATCTCTCACTAAAGCGAGATTTTTGACCCAGGGCCTCAGAGAGAGTCCACTTCTGGATCTTATCCTGCCAATTCAGTATTTTCACCATGGCTTTTAGGCACTGCTGTTAGAACTAACCCAAGAAAGGCTCAGTCCTGGACATACTCCTTCATGAAATCTCAATTCAGCTCGTTTCCTTTGTCCCTTTCTTTCCTGTTGAGCCAGATTTTTAAATAGTTGGTCCAAAACCAGACAAACCTAAAGAAAGTCACATTTAGGCACAACTGGGAACTAGTCCTAAGAGTGTCCATTAAAACTGACAATCCAGACGCAGCCTGACCCAGAAGTCCTTAAATTGCTGATTGCCAGAAGCTAAAAGAGCAGTCCAGGAGACTTCTTGCTGTTCTTCCCTCAGCACTTAAAGGCCACTGCAGAAAATGAAGATAATTGTATCTCATCTGAGAGTGTGCTTACTATGTGTCATCATCCCTTTTGAGGGCAGGGAGAATCTCTGTATCTTATTTTGTGGTTTCTGTACTCAAACAGTGTCAGATTTTCAACGAAATTTTCAACTTGGTTTTGGGAAAATTACATTTTCATCTCACAGGACCAAGAGAAGACAAAAATATCCTTGACATTCTTAGGATTGGGCCCACATTCTGAATATTCCCATTTTTAAAAACTGGAATAAAATCAGATTCTCAGGTTTTCTTATGAGTCACTCTAATCCCCCCATTTAAAAAAAGGAGGTAAAAGAAGCTTAACACGGACAATCAAAATCAAAATAAACACACCAGTCTTTGAAAAGGCCAGAATTTCATCAACTCCCGCTCCTGCAAGTATTCAGCACTATGACAACAACCTCCTGGCACATTGTTCCAAGGCCAAAAGAAACCTGTTAAGTGTTTGTGTGAGCTCTGGGAACGCAGCAGTTCCCACAGCTGGCTGAAGCTCTTTGGAAGACATTCCCTCCTCACACACAGTCTCCAGGTTCTCCACTCCAGGTCGACAGGCAAAGCACAGCCCGCCTTGCTCTGACAATAACCAGAACCACACAGAGCTTCTCCAAATTCATCGCACCAAGAACCCTCTGCTGAGATAATTTCCTCAACTCTATTCATTACCAACATGTCCCTGAGGATCCTGCCAGGAAGAGCCTGAAGCACAGTGTTTCTGCTTCTGGGTGTCTCCTTATGGCAAAAGGTTCTTATCTAAGTGACTTGCCCCTGACAGAGACACACACTGTGTTCAGCTGGACTTCTGCTCATAGAAAGATCCCTGAGTAGGATCAATTGTTTGTTCCTGTGACAGCTATGGGGAACCTCTGTAGGAGTTCAGGTGAATTCTTGATTAAACGTTACTGAACATACAGGACAGAGTTTGTCCATCTTTACACAATGACGTTCAAGTTTAATTTTTTGTTCAGGTATTCTTTCCACTAAACACACAATTTACACCACAGTGTACTTGCCAAACTAGTCTATGTTTTTATTACTTGAAAACATTAATCTAACTCTCTATTCAGGGAGCCTTTCTACACAATTATGATAAAATTGAGTATTTTCTTTCCCCCTTCTAAAGAAATAATCTCTTGGCCTGTGGCTCCGAATCTACTCTCCTCTGGGTTTCATGGCTGCTTTTAAAACTGTATTTGTTACAGCTCTGGAACTGATCTTGTGTCTTACAATTTCTTCTGGCTTTGCCTGTCACTATGCCCAGTCATCACTCAGGCTGGCAAATATTCTCTATCTGAAGCTATAAATATAGATAAGTATTTTATTTTGAATTCTTTAATATCACCTGCCTGGCACCTTGCAACAACTGCCCAAAGCATCATGGAAAATAAATCCCTATTCCTCAGTATTGCAAGTCATCCTTCTAGGGCTGGTAGGCATATTCAAGAGATGTTTAATATTAATCTGTTACCAAGATAACTGTCTGCAACATCTTTCAGTATCCAAAACTTCAAGCAAAATGTCTGTCAGCAAAATGTAAACTCACCTCTGCTATTTAAAATAGCAAGACCTAGTAATAAAATTCAGATGGTGCACTTACTGGAGCAGAGGCTGTGTGTGCTTGCAAAGATTTTAAAACAGCAGAACTTTTAATATTACTAAGATCCCAGTCTCAGGAGAGAAATTAAGAATCGAGGATTGAATTTACAGGTAAACAAAAGATTTACTCTTCTGTGCAGTGCCAAAAATATCTGTAATTCCTAAGCTTTTGTCTTCTGTAACAACACAGGCTTGTTAAGTCTAAATTAAAACAGAATGACATGGAGCTGTACTGTTATTTTAATTAAAAACCAAAACACTGCAGTTTTTTCCCCATCAAATGCATTTTCATATCATTAAACTTTTTTCTTTTCTTCCCCCAATGTAAAAACAGCTTTATCTTCCTTTCCCTAAAGGTACTAAATTCAGACAGATGTGGTCCTTTATGCCTGTAAGTAAGAGTTTTAAGCAAATAAAAGAAACCTACAGTAAAGAAATATCTTTTTTCTACTCTTCTCTTTATGGCCAATAGCAAGGCAAGTTTTAAATCCCCTACCAGTGTGCAAATCCAACCAAAACCACATTCTTGAAATAACACTGGGTATTCACAGCACCTAGTATGGAGCTTTTGGATGCTTATGATTTTCTTTGTGATTCAGGAAATGCATTTTGCCACCTTGCCATGAGATTTTTGGCCTATATTTTGCAGCATGCACTGCATATAAAGTCATAGAAGATGTGCCTACTTAAATCAGCACCACTTCAAGAAATTTTAGACTTTCATTCTGGGCTCCTATACATGCAAACATAGCATAAATTCAGCAATTGTTGTGACCAAGCTGTGAACACTGAAACCAACCACTTATTTAATTTTCTGTTTGCTTAAAATGAACTTAACCATAATGCAGTCTTAAAGCAATTGAACAGTCTTAGAACAATTCAGCCATGCAACTCTACATTTTTCTCAGTTCATAGATAACCCCATTGCCTCAAACATAAGCCATGCATTAGGTATGTGCTGCTACTCATTGCCTCCACCTCTTCATAAATTGGTTCCACCCCATGCCAACGTGCACAGGTCCAAATGAAAACCAGAAATAGTGTTTCTCTAGTCCTTAAAACAGCAATCCACAGTTAACCTCAGGAATTCTGTGATGTATTCCATCTACTCCTTAACACACTATACTAAACATAAGCAATAATGTCACACATGAGTTATTCTTGTACCGAAGCAAATTCTTCACTGGCCAACATAAAAACTGGAGTGACATCTGCTGTTTCACAGGCAGTTTTAGGAAGAAGATTTTTCATTTAGCAGCCATTTTGATTGAACAAATGCAACAGATCTTCTTAACACCTAAAAACAGGGCACGTGCACTCACTTTGCTCCTCTCAGAATGCTGCTCCTCTGTGGAATATTGATATAAAGGACTCCTTGAAGGGATTTTACATTCACAAAGACATCAGGTGCATCCAGCTTCGGGGGGTTTTTTAATTATTCAATGTAAGGTTCAAATATTCTACTTTCTTAGCATTTTGTATACCAATAAAAATTAAAAAAAAAAAAAAAAGAGAAGACTGAATCATTCAATTCAGGGTTTAAGAATTCCACTTTCTTAGCATTTTGTATCATATTCTCCTAATTACCAACACATATAAAACAGTTCATTTCAAAGGTAAGATACAGCAAGGACATCTCCAACTGTCTTAGCTACTGCCTGATTGACCATGTTTCAGCTGAGAACAACTTACAATTAGAAATGTTCCCAGCGATGGAACACTCACACATTTGAGTGGCCAGACCAAACACTTCAGTGCCTGAAAAAACATAACTTACGGACAGAATTATGTTTACAAGTAAAGTATCATGACAGGACAGTTCAAACCCTCATTCAGCAAAGATATCTGGGCCAAACACAAAACATGGAATTCAGTGCAATGCTGATCACAGCTACACAACACTTCAGTGATACAGGACAGACAATTTCAGGAGATGCTTTCTTGGATCATGATTTTAAATACCCCAAAAGAACTCAGGCACAAACTAAAGGACTAATTTTCCTTTCTTCACCTCTGTTGGCAACCCCAGAGAAGAAAAACAGCAAGTGAAGACTTTGTCCTACCTTTGTTAGTTACAGAAGAAATATTTTCTTGACTGCTTAAAAATGAAGCAATACAAAGCTAAAAATGAGAATAAAGCCTGGCAGACGGACAGCCGTCACACACACACACACACACACCCCTGTTTAGAAGGCAACATTCTGAGACAAAGTAAATATAGAAAAACTCACTTTTTGGAGTCACCTCATGGACTGCCACCTTCATGTGATGATGGAGGGGCCATGGGTCAATACTCTGTCTGTATCACACAGACATTTCTATGCTCAGACCATGCTTGAAGAGTCTTTCATGGGTGTGAGTAGGTGGTATTGCCATCTGAACATGTTGGGCCATCTCAAAGATACTGGGAAGCAATCTCAGCCTTCCCAGAAAGGGCCCACTTCAGGAAGCTCCCCAGTCCTTAAGCACATCTTTGAACCTTGTTTATCCACAGGTAGTGCATAACTACCCTGGATCTGCCTCTGGGGGAAGTAGGGCAGCCTGTCACAGCAACCACACCTTTACACCATCCATATCCAACAGAAGGTGGCTTTTTCTTTGCCTGTGCCTGTTTTCTGAGGTCAGCCCTCTGGCTGGCTGATCTCCAGGTGTAGCACATAACCCTCCTGAAGCACTCACTTGCACAAGGAAAAACCTCTTTTTCCCAGTGCCTCCCTCAGGATTGGCTTTGCTGACATCTCCAGTGCTCTTCCTTGGGTCCGAGTTTCTTTAAAATCAGCGATTTTTTCAACATTGCTCAGCAGCTTTAGGAGGGCTCACAAAATGGCTGCCTGTGAGGTGCCTGAGGGGCCTCTGTGGGGAGCGGCCGGTTCCAGCAGCTGCACCACTGGGCCCAGCCCAGCTCTCAGACCTACGCCTGCAGCAACTCTGCTTGAACAGATTTAACAAAGGCCAAAATGCCCCTTGGCAGCGAGGAATATAAGGGGGAAATGTGGGAAACACGGCAGGAGGAGGTTTTACTCAAGCCAGGAGGTTTTTCACCCTGTTTTCTCCCTCTGTTGAGCTGAGGGGTGAGCGAGCAGCTGGGCAGGCACCTGGCAGGAGTAATATTAATTACAATGAGCAATAAACAAGGGTGAAATAGTTTTGCTTCTGCCTCTCAAAGTCACAAAGTCTTCCAAGAAGTGGAAGTACCACAGTACCTACAGTTCTCCGAAAAGAAAAATCACTCAGCCCTCACCCCTGAGAGCACCATCCATCAGCAGAGGAGCCTGCGCAGCCCACACACAGGTGGTGACTCGGAGTCTTTCCAAGTCATCACCACAGAGTAGGGAACTCATTTTTCCGCAAACCTCTTTTTTTTTTTTTTTTTACAAGGTATAACACATCAGACTACCAACATCATAAAACCTTAAGGGAGAAGAGACTAGACTTAATGGTTTATAAAAAAAAAAAAAGGTACCAATAAGGAATAGCTGTTGACATTGTGGTGCTGCCACACAAATGCTTAGCAGACAACATGTAATAGTGTTACCATAATAAGCAGCTAGTATTTCATGTGTATTTAATATGTACCTGAATAGAGCTGATGTTGTCAGGACAGAAAATAACAAGGACACCAGTAATCAGCTTGCAGAAAGCAGACACACACAGCTGGGACCTTCCAGGCACATGATGAAAGCTTGAATAAAAGCTTTTTATGTGCAAGCAGATTTGAAGGTTCGAGTTTACAGAGATGTTTGCAGTAAGGTATGAAAATAAAACCCCGCAGGAGGTATGCCTATAAGATCTGTATCTGTTTTTAATGGTTAGGTCAAGAATAATGGAAGTCAGCAGTTAAAGACACAAAGTGCCCAGCCCAATCCTGAAACCTGTTCTGCAATTAATTTTATTGGTGTCTGGACTAATGACATGGTGGCTCTACCTACATATGCTGTGACTATATTTCTCCTTCCAGCACAAAGAAGAAATCTGTACGTGCTTTTGAGTTCATAAATGTGCACGACTGATTTATACCGTGCTATACATATAGACAAAAAGTAAAAGTACTTCTTAACTGAGAATTTAAGATCGCAGTGTTACTGGTCAAAAAGTTATTTATTAGTACTGTGCAACTTGCCTCTGCTGGCAAACAGATAGAAATAACTAATATTTACAATAACGGATAAAAGCTACTAATATTCTAGAAATAAACATTGTAATGTGACTTCTCAAAAAGCCTGCTGTGAAGATTATAAGCTTGCTAGAGGTAGTCCCCTTGCAATAAAACCACGCTCTTTCTGCATCTTCAGAACAGCAGTAAATGCAAATTGAGTTAAAGTTCTTCCTATGACATTGACTGACTCACAGATATTGATTTTTCTGAGATTAAAGAGTGTAGTACTTACATGACTCAGTTCACATGGCACTGCTGAAAATGTGATAAATACCACATTTTGCTACTCAGTACAGCAAAATAAGGGCATATAACTCAGAATTTCAGGTTTTGGGTAAGGTGAATTGTTTTGTACATGCTCTGCTGTGCTCGTGATATTCCAGGCACTATTCTTCTTACGAGCTTTGACAGTAATAAATACTCTTTACTTACCAAGACAGATCTAGCACTATAACAGTGTTAGCTGGTCAGCCTAGAAATGCCCAAACACTCAAAAAAAGAATAAAAACCAACAAGGCCATGTTATGCTACCAATATAGTAAGGCTAGGTTTCCCAAACACACAAATCTGTTTTTACCCTGTCTTCAAGGATTAGCAGCATATGAACATCTGGCTCCAAAATGCAGAGCACAGACTCTGAAGATATACATGATAGATACAGCAAGGATTGCTGACGTGTCTGACAATGCTCATCTTGAATTTCAACCATTCCTGCACAGAGCTTTAAGGTCACATTTCTCTGTGTGTGTGTACTGAAGATGCAAAGCAATAAATCAGATTACTGTTAGAAACAGTGACATACTGTAGCTGAAACTTCAGAGAAAAAGAAAATGCATTCAATATATGAGGAGAGCAGGGATGTTTTACCAAGCAGAATGGTTTAAGGAGTCTACATAAATCCTGGCCAAAGTTCCCTTCATGAAATTACTCTAATATTTTAGCAAGGATTTGAGTTTTTTTTCCTGAATATCTCTTTCTTTGTTCCTGTGCAGTAAGTAATTCTTCACTTCAAAGTGAAGATCTTCAAACTGGATCTTCAAACTCTTCACCCACAAACCTTTGTTCCCATTTTAGAAAATACACAGAAAAAGACCTCAGATAAGGCTCAGTGACTGTACAAATTCACAAACCAGTAGCAGAATCAGCGAAAAGCAGGTATTCTGCACTCTTAGCCAATGCCAAAATAGTAATATTTAATGGTATGTCTACTTAAATAGGACACAATAATAGAAACAAAGAACCCTAAATTAATCAACATTTTCAGGTCTTCACTTTCAAGTTTTAAATACCAAACAATGAACTGAGGAGGAACTATATTAAACTGGCATTTTACCTAAATATGCTGACCTGAGTGATCATAATATCAGCCCTTCTTTTTTTCTCCTGCTAGGCCTCGAGCACTAACACAGCTGAGAAGGCTGGTGATGAATTTTCTTACTTCTTGTGCGTTACCAGTAGAATTATTAAAGTTAAATTAATAGCCTCTGAGCAATCTGTGGAAATCAAACACGGCTGGGGTCATGATCAGAAAACACTTGCCCCTTAATAATACTTGTATAATGCTAATTTTTCCCACAGAACAAAGTTTAAATGCTAAGGGCAACAGGAATAAAACGATAGTGGCTTCTCAGAGGCCTTGCAACTAGAAATATTTCATCTTGTCAGCTTCAAAACACAGGAGGAAACCCTTCCAAATGTGGAAGTTCAAGAGTTGCTGTTGAATTGAGAGCCAAAACTCTATGTACTTGCATTTTAAACAGTATCTGAAGTTGTATTACTCATGTTACCCATTAAAGATGAGGCAACACTAACCACTAAAGGTTTAAGAGCCATAACTGACAATGGAACCTGAACTGTCCACAAGCAGCAGAGTCAGCTGCTTATTTATCCTTTTCAGTCAGTGGGAGACAAAAAATCATTGTCATTAAAACTATCTATATATGAAACAATTTTTACTTCAGGTACAAATTAATTTTTAGCTAAAATTTGATTTACCAAAACTCAAATTGAATTTTTTCATAGTTTTCTAATCTGTGATTTTGTGGGAGAATAAAAACCGTTGTCAGCTCTGCTTCAAGAGCTGTGAACCAACCTTCAGATACCAAGACAAAAGAACACTCACAAATACTTCTACTCAAATACTGCTTTAATTTTCATTTCACAGCAGTAGCCACTAAACTCAACATTTTTCCATGCATAACAAGTTGCTGTTATAGAAAGTAAAATACTCTAATTCAGCACTCTGAGTTAGAGACTCATAATTAGATGAAGTATTACCAAGATTCTTCTGTGCCTGAAGATATACACCATCATTTGGCTTCATTATTCCTGATGTTTTCATATGGTTCATGGTATATGGGAGGATCAAGATATGAAAGGAGCCTTTTTATTAATCAGCTTTGAAGAGCCTCCATTCTCAACCCTTGTAACATTCTTCCACAAGTTCCCAAAAGATGCCTTATAGCACTGAAACAATCATTTCATGTCATAAAAAGATAAAGAACTTTAAATAACTTTCCAATTTTTTTTCCCAGTGAGAAAATTATTATTTACACTCTTAAAATTAAAAGGACTTTGCACCAAAGGTCTGGAAAGATCTGGGTTTAATTACATATTTCAAAACTGAGTTATACAAAGCAATTCCACTGCTTAGACTCAGTAAATATATTAAAAACTTAAGAGACCAGGAAACAAATAAGCAGACTAGACTACAACTGAATTGGATGTTTTCTGGAGAAGCACACCATGAACAATTTGCCCCTTGTGACTGAAGACAAAGGGGGAGAAGAAGAGTGGCAAAGAAAATGAGTTTAAGCAAGAAACTGTAACACCCCTTTTGATCTCGCATGCAAGCTGAGAATGAGAAAAAGTTCTGATCCTTCAGTCTACAGTTTATTTAAAGATCAAAACAAGCCTGAGCAGCTTAAAGCCTTACTTCATTAAAAGAAGCCAGTCAAAGAGTTAACTGAATGGCAAGTGGGATATTCTTTCTTGCAGCTTTGCTTAAATGATAGAAACTTCACTACAGACTGTCCTGTGTTCCACAGAAGATAATCAAGGTCCAATTCACAGAAGTTTTTTTCCACCCAGTCTGCCATTTCTTTTCAAATCTTCTATTACTTACCTTAGGAGCTCCAGGATGAGCTTTTATAACTTGCTAAATAAATTACAAACATGAATTAAAATCTTCCAGCCATTTAGAAACAGAAACTGCACATAGTATACAGTGACAAGAACTTCAGAACAAAATTTAAAAACAGGTAGCTCAAGATCCCTGCTCGGGAAAGCTTTTTTTACCTGCAAAATTAAAAATACCACTGATAAAGTTCTGCTGCATTACAAAAGCCTTTGAATGTGTAAAGCTTTTGCAGAGACTACATAAATTCTAATCCATAACATGTTTACTCAGCAAGGGTATCCATGTTTCCCATTCCTTTGAAGATGCCACAGAGCTAACACACATCCAAAACTTTCCTTTATGCAGAGGGAACACGTGAAACATTTGAAAATGCTTGAGAGCACAGCAGAATAACAATGAGAAGAGTATTAAGGGCCAACTGTTCAATTTAAAATTTCTGTTGTGCATTTCTAACCAAATGAAGTATCTTAACACATTAAATATCACCCTGCTTTCAATTTAGTATCTTGCTGTGCAACACAATTCTCATAAAATCAGAGCTAATTTTGATCTTCGATTACGTATGAGAGATCCAGGACCAGGTTGGCTGTCTCCAGAGCTACTTGCAGGCCACTACATTTTGCAGCAAAACAGTCCAATGTCAGAAAGTCAGTAACTTTTACTGAGGGCTCTTTAGGGCAGCCCCGTATAACAGGAGAGCAAGACTGGCCTTCCAAAATCCTCCAGCTGAGGTCCTCCGTGTTACCACTAATCCCACAGCCACATTTTGAAACTACATCTGACCAGTTTGAGACAGAGAGAAGACCTGATGGAACAAACCAACAGTGTCCATAAACCATATCTGTTAGAATTTCTCCACCATCATGATTCAGAGAGCGAGCTACAGACTCCAGGGAACGGCAAAACCCATCAGCAACCAACTGGTATTGTGTCTGAGAACAACCTAGGTCTTGAAAAGTGCTGGTGGACAGACTAGAACTCTAAAAAAGAAACCAAAACCAAAAGTTAGAACACTGTTTCACAGAAGTGATTTTAAACATGGATCACACTGCTGCATATTTTTTCCAAACCAGATGGTTCAGCTCTAACTAAAAAATGTTTATATCCTGATTATTCCACAATAGGGAAGATTTCTAGACAAGTCAAAGTGGAGTTCTGCATTATCATCTTTCAACAAAAAAACTCTACACATTTTTAACACTTAAAACCACGCACTTACTATAATAGCTACCTAAAGAAAGACTAACAAGTACAAATACAGTATTAACAAGTCTGAAAGATGTAATTAACACCTAGTGCTACAAATAGACCCCTTTGTTTTATAGCAGCAGTTAGACAGCAAAAATTCCACATTAACATAGAAGAGATAAGTGTCTTCGCTGTAGCAGTGATTCTACATAAATTCTTGTTTCTTAAGTATATTAAGCAGCTTTAAAAAACCTTGTCTTACATACCTTGTATCTTATGTATGAAGCCAGGTGAGTTTCTGTACAGCCCCCTCCTAACAATGCCAAAGGTTCCTTCATTGTTAACTGTAACACATGTTCTGCAGTTTCACAGACACGCTGAAAACCACATAAAATTCTTGTTAGACATGCCACGATTAACAGGATTTGCCTCAGTAGAAAAAACTACTGGAATAAAGTTTTCAGTAGTTTCTAGTACAGATTCCAGAAACTTGAATTACATGTGGATATGAAGCTGCTGAGTGATTTCCAAAACCATATTCACTTAATGAGAAATTGTCTTTATTTGTCCACCCTATGGAAAAGTAGAAATAAAAAAAGCCGCATTTTATTCCTTCTTTTTGCAAAACAAGGTTATATATAAAAAGTCAATCAGTATCAATGACATTTCTAGAACAACTATTCAATGCAAAACTATGCTTGACTGCCATTGCAAGTGTTTGCTGCTGGCCTTTTGCTGGCAGTTTTTACTTTTATGCTCTCACAGACCAAGTAATGAGAATGAAAATATTTATCCAGCACTGGCTTCAAGAATAGGTGAAAATTGTTTCTGTGTCTCAACTTCCTGTATTAAAACTGAGGCAATAAATGAATGTGAGCACTTCAAAATTCTGGAAACAAGTAAACTTCAATTTATGTACTGAAAAATCACTTTTCTAAACTCACCGTATTTCTATTTCTCATTAATTTTTCCATTAAAAGCATGACTGTTCAAGGAAAGATTTCAGGAAAATTTACTTACCTTCAACTCATCCCACGCTGTTTCACTTCTGTTACAGAGTATCAAGCTGCAGATAACTGTGTCCCCAGGAATTAGATGCACAAAATGTTTTGAAGCAACCCTCTCAATGCTGACATCTTTCAAACTGCCATAACAACCAGGAGACAAGGAGTGTATGGAAGCTATAGGCTTTGAACCTGCCAATTGTGAAAAGCAGAGAACAACATGTAGTACCATCATCAGAAGAGTTTTCTGTTGCATTTCATAAAACATGAACTTTTTTCTCCTTGGCTTTATAAGCTATATATATATATGTTGTTCAATACCTGACATTTCAACCTACGCAGGAAATCACGAACAGAAACCACCATATTCAAAGTGCAAGACTTGGTGATAGTTTGAAATAAAAAAGTAACTGTTTCTGTAAGTGGATATCCCTCCTGCAGCAAGCAGTAATCACACGTGTGGTATGTCATTGCTAGAACCTGTGAAAGACCAATCTCACCTTAAGAAATGGTTTTCAGACTGGAAAAAAACAACTCCTGCTCAGCTGCTAAGAGGATCCAGACAGAAATAAGAACCCTTACTCTGCAGTGACACCACCCCAGATAATGTTGATCTTCTGATGAAAACCTGGGGACAATTGTTTAGTACAGGAAACTCGCCTGTTACCTGTCATCCGGCTCAGGGGCTCCATCAGAGACAGCCCAGCTCTGTCCACAGCCATGACGTGGTTCTCCTTCAGGTACTGTTTCAAGGAGGGATGGATCACTTTCTGGCACACCACAAGGCCGACCCCATCATTAACCAGCTGCTTCCCTACATTCAGCAACTGATTCAGCTCTGACACTTCCAGAGAAATTCCGTGACGGACTGCTATAGTTCCTTCCTCAGGGCTGAAGCTGTCTCCCGACATGGACGCACAGAAAAGTGCAATCTTGATCATGTTTGAACCAGTTCTTTTGACAGCAAGTGGTTTTCCCAGCTGAATTTCTGGTGTTTCTATCAGTAGTCCAGGAAGAACTGTAGAATCCATAACTCTTCTTCCTTTCACAGGTATTATTACACACTTTCCTAAAACAGCATTAGTCTCACCATGACATGGAACAGTAAATAAAAAAGCCTTTAAAACCAGCGTGGCGAGATGCTCAACTTCTGTTTTATTAAGCATGCAAGCAGGTTTGCTTGTTAAAACACTACGTACCAAACAAACCAGGGTCTCAACGCTGCTAAAATCCACGGACACCTGGCAACCACAAGCCTCAGATTTCAGGTAGTCCATGCACAAACTCAGGAGGTTCTTGGTTATTTTAATGACAGTGCAAGGTGCAACGTTCAGGCTTCTAAAGTTTTCAATCAAGCTACAGCAAAGGATGGCAGTAAATAAGCCACAGTCGCTGCAGCGCGAGACGTGGTTCTGCACGGAGGCTGTGAGAACACGGAGCACGGGACTGCTGACGGAGAGGTGCCTCAGGAGAGCTGAGGACTGGGAAGTTGTACAAACACAGCCTCCCACACCGTTGTGGAGCTGTTTGAGTCTCCCAGCAGGACCATAGGAGGATTTAAATATCCTGCTAAGCAGAAGCAGCGACTGACACACCGTGTCTTTAGTTAAAGGTTCACTAATAAATAACGGAGGCTTTTTAGCTTCAAGACGAGACATTTTCAAAGTAAGATTTTAATTTTGGCCAACAAAACAATTCATTTGCACCCGGATCTATAATTCATAGCACTTTTAAAATCTAAAAGTAGTACATTTAAATTCTTTGCAGCTAAGGATTAATATTTTCAGTGTGAAACAGTACATTACAGTACAATAACATTCCTGTGACTGGTCATCACGTCTTTCTTAAAATGAGGTTTAAATCATGTTGCAACACTGATGCATAATGACAGCAGGAAGCTATTTTCACTCATGACGATCTCTTTTAACTTCTGAATGTGACTGAGCAGATTTTTTTGCAACAAAATTTACAAGCATGCTTCCTAAATGGACGCCTATAACTGACAGTCCTACTACAAGCAGCAGGTTCTTTCTGTTCCAGGTAGTTTTCTTCATCTTTTCTGGCAACAGTCACAGATGAAAAGCTTCAACGTTAGTTACACCTACAATTAAAACCAGAAAGGTATTAGGATAATCTTATGACAATATTGCATAGCTTGAACTGCTATTTTATTTTTCATTAAAAAAAAAAAAAAGCCACACAAGGACAAACACTGCACCACAGAATCGTTTGGGTTGGAAAAGACCTTTAAGATCAAGTCCAACTGTTCCTCCAGCACTGCCAAGCCCAACACTGAACCACGTGCCCAAGTGCCACATCTACACATCTATTAAATACCTCCAGGGATGGTGACTCAGCCACTTCCCTGGGCAGCCTGTTCCTGTGCTTGACAAGCCTTTCTGTGAAGACAGCTTTCCTAATATCCAATCTAAAACTCCCCTGGCACAACCTGAGGCCATTTCCTCTTGTCCTATCACTTGTTACTTAGGAGACTGACTCCCACCTCACTAAAAGCTCCTTGGTTTGGAGAGTGATGATGTTGCCTCGAGCCTCCTTTTCTCCAGGATAACCATTCCCAGCTCCCTCAGTCACTCCTCATCAGACTTCTGCTCCAGAGCCTTCACCAGCTCCGCTGCCATTCTCTGGACACTCTCCAGCACCCCAATGTCCTTTCTGAAGTGGGGACCCAGAGCTGAACCCATAATTTGATGTGTAGCCTCACCAGTGCCAAGTACAGAGGGACATTCACTTCCCTGGTCCCACTGGTTACACTGTTCCTGATACAAGCCAGGTGCCATTGGCCTTCTTGCCCACCTGGGCACCTGAATGCTTTTTAACTGAGAAAATCTATTAATCTGTTAATTACTACAAGCATACAGTAAAAAAAAGAAAAAAACAGCACACCAGTTATATGAATATTATATTGTTAATAACTTCAACTCTGACCACCAATCTCTGTTGTTTTACCTGTAGGTCTATAAGTAACAGGCCATTACAAACTTCACTGAATCTCCCTAAAGTGTCAAAACTACAGTGAGAGTTTTGTGTGACAGTTTACAGCGATAGTAAAAGCAGTGATGTTCATCTGTTTTACTCAAAAACAAAAGAACTCAACTACTCAGCACCGCTTGCCAGGCAACCACTTCAGAAACAAAAGCTTCTGATGTTCCAACAGCTTCAAGAAATCTGACTCAAAGAAAAGTTTCTTACTTCAAAATGCTTAACAGGAAATTTTTTCAGTTCTTAAAACACTTTCAAACTTAAAGGGATATTTATTTACATTTCTATGCAATCTCCACAGTACTTAAACTTCCTTCATATTTAATTTTGTTTAGTTTTCCACTATAATTACTGTCCCTACAGAATACTTCCTATGTAAAGTCCTAACTGTTTCTGGGCAATTTTGAGCCTCAAAGGACACTGTTACAGACTCAATCACAAGAGTAGCACTGTTGCCTTGAAGTTACTGGAATTTGTTTTTAAAGACACATAACACCATCACTTAAATTGATCCCATCATATGGGATTTAGCAGTAGTTTTCTGAGTTTTATCATGCACTTTTTAGAGCCATGTAGCTACAAGATTAACTCAGTTGCAAAGAAGAATAAAACTCTAGAATACTCAAGTTAGAGCAGCAAGGCTGCATCTGTTAGAACATTCTCATTTAATTGACTCATCTCCTCCCTCTAAGATACAGATACAACTAATTAGGCAACTTACCTACAATACACAGTACTAATGTTATTTTTCTTTATTTTTTTGATCGCTTTGCATCACGTATGTCACAATTCCAGGTTCTGGAACATAGTCCTCTGTCTTCACTTGGAAAAGAGGACTGGACTTGATGTAAAACCAGCCCCAGTGTACCAGCCCAAGGCCAGTTCCCATAACAATCAGAACTTTGTAGTCCTTCCAGATGGTTTTAAGACCCATTGCAAACTGGCATCTACCTAGGTAAAGATAATTTATTATTTTAAATATATTCTAGAAATCCTTTATTTTTTACCCTATAATAACAGCACTAAACAGATGAAGCTGAATGCTAATACCTTTAATTACAGTGCAGCAGATGACTAAAACACAAAACAACACAAGAAAGTCTTACTTTGTGAACTTAGAAAAAAAAGGTGCAAAAATAACCTCAATTCAGGCATTTTGAAGTGTTAATTGCTGCACTTGCTTCGAGCTTTGGCATGCTAAATCTTAAACACAACAAAGCAACAAAGCTTTATCTAATTACAAGCGTTACTGCTCAGATCGTAAATATTTGAAGCCTTAAAGCAGTTTTAAAATACACCTTTTTCTTTTTTTTTCCTCCCCCAGTAGTTAATACAATTGAATGTCTAACTGAGCTAAAGAGAGAATAAATATAGAACTTTTAACCTGCAGGCAAAGCAAGTTGTGATGCTTCTGACCCCAGTTTACCCTGCCCAGAGTGGCGGCTCTGCCTGATCACCTCACGGTATCCGGAAGCTACAACAGCACCAGCACTAACAGAATAATTTAATCCTTATATCATAAGAAGGTGGAAAACACAACTCTCTGTTAAGAAGTACCTACTTCAAGAAGAAAACGCACGTTTTGTTATGCCAAATATCTCACTGGGTTGAACGGCTACAGAGCTACGACTCGGGCAGTAGATGCTCCTACTCCTCCCCAACTCCATCCACCGGACAGGTGTAAAAGCCCTACTAACCACCCCAGCATGACGACGTGGAGCCCTCACAATTCCCTCCTCCTTCTTCCTCGCGTCCCAGCGACCTTGAAGCGCGGGCGGCTGAGGGGCAGCGGCTCCCTCGG